>NW_014554446.1:310538-323619 GCF_001313825.1 Dinoponera quadriceps | reverse complement strand
GGGGGGGGGGGGGGGGGGACGCGCGAGTTAATTCTTCATAGGTTGCTGCGAAACTTATTACTCGTTGAAACGTCCCTCGGCAGCCGGTATCTCAGAGACCGGTTTTTCCTATCAGCGGCTCTGCGCGTCGCGCACCGTCCGCGAGAACGATCGTGCGCGTTCTCCCCATCGCGTTCAACATCTTCGCCGATCTCGTCCTTTATCTCGTCTTATCGCGTGGAAGCGAGAACAACGTTGTACACGATGGCGATTACGGACGGTTACGTAAGAAATCAAAGTTAATCCGGCGAAGGAGTAACCTTTAAGATTAATAATCAGTAATAGACCTTGCTGTGCCTCCCCCCCTCCCCCTCCCCGTCTACTACTATTTCTACTACCGCTTCGCTACACCTCGTGCAATCGAAATTCCTTGCAAACAGGTTCTCGAGTCATCGAGAACCTCGCTCGGTAGACGCGTCTCCTTCACAGCAGGAGGAGAAGGAGCAGGAGGAGATGGCCGGCTTGAAAGACCAACAGGCCGGAATGCGACTAACGAAGCGCGTAATGGTCAATTCCGGATATCCGAGGTATTCCGGATTAGTTCCGATGATGTTAACTCTATTGATTTTTCCGACGATAACGAATATATCGTATGAATCGCATCACGGATTCATAAAATTTGCTTTTCAAACATACCGTATTAAATATCGCAACCTGTGTGTGTATGTCGACGCGTTATCGCAAACTTCGCACCGTATATTTCTACAATCTCCTCCTGATATTCCAGTATAAACCCACCTCAAATTTTCCCTCCCCTTAGCCTACATTCCGAAACGTTATTTTCGAGGAAAATTTCAACTCGATGACCTCCGAGTGGCGGAAGAAGGGACGACTCGGAAACGCTCGTCAAGTTTCGGAACAGCCATCTCGTGATGAGATTTCCCGCGAAAAGAACGTTTCGCGACGTAGACGGTGAAAAAAATTTCGTATTAAAAACGATCCACTGAAATGTCCGCAGTTAATCTCACACGCGGGACAGTGTGTTGAAAAATGTAACGTTAAATTACCCTGTTCGTAAGATAACACAAAATTTCGACGGATCGTTTTTCACGCGAAATCTTTTTTACAGTTTCAGTTCTTCTTAGTGTTCACACATTAGGGTTCGACCCCTAACCCCCCCAGGTTATTGATTTCTCCAACGGCGACAAATAACCGGTGAATAGGATCGCTCGGACTACTCGCGGGATGGAGCGCGCGCGGTCGCCTCTCATTACCGATCGTTACTATTTGGGACGTCCTCTCTTTGTTGCAGGCGTATTAGTGGTGAACGTCACGTGGCGCGGCAAGACGTACGTCGGCACGCTTCTGGATTGCACCCGCCACGACTGGGCGCCGCCCAGGTTCTGCGACTCGCCGACGAGCGACCTGGACGCCCGGACGCCGAAGGGCCGCGGCAAGCGGGGTCGCGCCGCCGCCAACTCCACGCCCGGCAACGACCTGAGCAACTTCACCGAGACCAGGAGCTCGGTGCACAGCAAGCTGCGCAACGGCGGCAAGGGTCGCAGAGGCGCGCAGGGTTCGCCCGCCGCTAGTCCGAGTCCGGCGGCGTTCGTGCCGCCGCGTCCGGACCCAGCGGCCAAGCGCAAATCCCGCGGCCCCGAGGAGGAGGAGAAGAACAAGCGGCGGGCACCGCCGCCTACTCCGCCGAGCGGCTCGCCGCCGGCGAGCCCGGTGTTGCTCGAATGCCCGGAGCCGAATTGCAGCAAGAAGTACAAACACATCAACGGGCTGAAGTATCACCAAAGTCACGCGCACGGCTCCGCGGACGACGACGACACGAAGGAGGGCATCACGAGCATGTCCGAGAACGACGAGAGCAATATCGAGGCGCCGAGTCCGGCCACGCCGGTGAAGTCGCCGGCGGACAAGCCGGAGGGCACACCGGTCCGCGCGGCGAGTCCACCGGCGACGGGTCTGCCGCCGGAAACTCCACCGCCACCTCCCCGAGTACCATCACCGAGTATAGAACCTCCCACGCCCGCCGTGCTCGCGGACAAGAGCATCGTCAAGCCGGGTGTCTTGAGGTTCGGTCAAGACGACCTGCCGGCGCCCAGTCCTGTGGCGCCACCCTCGTCGAGGCAAACCTCGGTGCAGCAGCAGCAGCAGACGTTGCAGCAACAGCAGCAGCAACAACAGAGCCAGTCGTCGTTAAGCTCGTCGAATCCGCCGCAGAGCCCGAGCCCGCACACCAGTCAGTCTCCCAGGCCCGTACCCTCGCCGCACCCGAGCACAAACATCCCCCAGCCCATCAACATACCGCAACCGCCGCAGCCTTCGCAGGTGCCGCAGCAGCATCAGCCGCAGAATCCGCTGCTGCAGCAGGCGCAGCAGTCGCTGCAGGTCGGCCAAGCGCCGCAACAACTGCAGCCTAGCCAACAGCAACTGCAGTCTTCGGTGCAACAGCAACTGCCGCCGGCGCATCAGCTGCAGCCGATGCAGCATCCTCTGTCGGCGCAGCTCGGCCAGCCGACGCAGGCGCACGTGGTGCAGCAGTCCGGGCTGCAACAGCAGCAACAGCAGGCGAGCCTGCAGAGTATAGCGAGCCAACACCCGGGTCTGCAGGGTCTCGCGAGTCAGGTGTCGCAGCAGGCGAGTCTGCAGGCGGCGCCGCCGCCTCCCGGCCACCCGGGTCAAGGTGTACAGTCGCACCTGCAGCAGTACCAGAGCGTGTCGCTGCACACGGCCAAGGTGCCGCAGTTCAAGGTGAAGCCGACCGCGGCGCTCATGCCGGAGCAGGACAAGAGCAAGAACGAGGCGCGCACCCCGAAGCCGCAGGGCTACAAGAAGAAGTCGCGGAAGTCGCCCGGCGGCAGCCCGCACCCCTCGCCGCTGGAAGCACCCATCGTCGACTCGGCGCGCGACGACGTCCAGAGTCCGGCCTACTCGGACATCTCGGACGACGCGGCGCCGGTGCTCGAGGCCGAGCCGGCCGACAAGTCGAAGCAGAGCCAGGACAAGGATAACAAGACGAGTGCGCCCACGCACCTACCTGCCCACTTCAGCATGTATCCGTACTACAGCCAGGCGCCGTACCTGATGCCCACCGTGCAGGAGAGCAAGCCGGTGGTCGACCAGAAGCCGAGCGACCTCACGCCCAAGCAGGAGATCAAGCCGCTCAATATACCGCAGATGCCTTCGATGGCGAGCCTACAGAGCGTCGTATCGGAAAAGGAGAAGAAGGAGCTGAGCCAACCGGTGCCGCAGCCGCAGCAACAGCCGCATTATTACGGCGGCTACGGCGGCTACATGCCACCGGGTTACCCGTACCAGCCGCCGCAGCCGGTGTCGCAGCAGCAGAGCCAACAGTCGCAGGAGCCGGAGCCGCACGAGCAGAAGGCGAAGATCAAGCAGGAGCCGCAGCCGCAGCCGAGTCTGAAGGACAAGCAGCACGAGAACCATCAGATTCTCAAGGAGAGCCTCGACCTGAAGAACCAGATGGGCACGTACCACGTGTACCACGGTTCGCAGAATCAACGAGGCGGACCGCCGCCGCCGCCGGGGCCTGTGCAAGACGACAGGAGGTACTACATGTACCCGGAGCAGAGGCGGAAGGACGACTCGAACAAGCAGAATCAACAGCCGAAGGCGCCGCCGCCCAGCCCGAAACACCAGCCGAAGCAGGAGAAGCCGCAGGATCTCGGCAAGAGCGACGACTCCAAGAGCAAGCAAGAGGGCGTCAAGCCGACGATGGAGACGCAGGGACCGCCACCGCCGCCTACCTCGCAGTACGCTTACATCCATCCCACCTACATGCAGGCGCAACACTACGGCGCGTTGCCGTTCGACCCGGGTCACCCGGTCTACCGCGGCCTCAGCCCCATGATAATGCCCGCGCCCTACTCGGGCGGGCCCTACCTCCACCAGCTGCCCAGGTATCACGCGCCGGAGGACCTCAGCCGGCCGCCTGGCGGCAAGGCGTTGGAACTGCTCCAGCACCACGCGAATCAGTATTACTCGGCGCACAAGATACACGAGCTCCAGGAACGCGCTCTCAAGTCGCCCACGCCCAAGACGTCCGCCGCGTCCTCCAGCCCGTCCTCGGCGGGTCCCACGCCAGCACGGCCGCCCAGTGGTCCACCGACGTCGGTGGCCGGTCCGGGTCCACCGCCGGGACAGGGGCAACCGCCGTCGGGCAAGCAGCCGGGACAGCCGGGTGGCCAGCAACAGCCGCAGGGCGCGGTGGACGCCAGCAGCGGGACTCTCGGCAAGGATAACAGGTCACCTCCGCCGCAACGGCACGTGCACACGCATCATCACACCCACGTGGGCTTGGGTTATCCCCTGCTCACGGGACAGTACCCCGCCCCCTACGGAGGTAAGCCTCTCGTCAGACCCTGACAGTAAGGCGACCCGCGGGACCCGGCAAAGCGAGCGAGTTAGCGAGCGAGAGAAAGAGAGAGCCGTGTGTGTAGCGTGAAAAGAGTGTACGGGTTTACGTGCTCAGGACGCGCAACTGTACCGTCGTCATCCTCGACGCTGCCATATCGGCGTGCTCTTGTGTGAACTCTGACGCTCGACGAAGCTGTGAAAAGCCGTTTCCTTTGCGACCGATAGATCCCGAGCGACGGGTCATGCGCGAAGTGAGGGGTACGTGGTGATCTCACGCGATCGACTCTCGGGATCCGCGCGAGCTTCTCCGCAGAGAACGAGAGAGACCGTCTTTGTAGCCGAGACAGAAGAGGAGGGGTGCTTGGAGGGCGCGATCGCGCGCGCGCGCCTCTGCGATCCGACACTGCGAATCGTCGTCACGTCCGTCACGATCGGCTTGTATTCGTAAGTTTTTATCAAATCGGACTGCCCGGATTGCTGATTGCCGGTGCCGTACCAGAACGTCGTTTGTAAACCAGTCGGCCTCTAGAGCATGCGCTTTTTCCAAGTAATTGACCGCGCTCGTTCTTTTTGAGACACGTAACGTACGTTCGCCGTGTTACTCCACGTGTTCCCGACGATTTGAGGTCGAATTACATGCGTCGTGAGAAAGAAAGGGAGAAAGAGCGAGAGAAGGAAAGTGAGAGTGAGAGAGAGAGAGAGAGACGACTTCGATGACGAACGACGAAATGGCGAACTGACCGTTTTCAGTTTCTCGCTATCGAGACCGGACGCGATCGTCCGACAAAACGGGTAAAACTCGGCCGGGTATATTAATTAAGGGTCCGAGTATCTAAACGACGTACACCATATTGGTGCATATGAGATGAAGAAAAAAAATTAACAAAAAATTAAAGAGGATACACGCGATAAGTCCCGATGAGACGAATATGTAACAAAAAGGGACCGCGCGCGCGCGGCATAAGCTCTCTCTCCGTTCGAGAGTCGAACCGCGCGCCGGGTCTTTTCTCCGAGGTACTATTTTATTACCAGACCAATAAGAGAAAGAGAGAGAGAGAGAGAGAGAGAGAGAGAGAGAGAGAGAGAGAGAGTGAAAGAGAGAGAGCGAAAGGAAGAGAGCGAGCGAGCGAGAGAGCGAGCGAGAGAGAGAGAGAGAAACGCGTTTCTTTCTTTTTTCCATCGTTTCCTCCTTCTTTTTTATACGAAAAAGGACAGCTAAAGAATAGCTATACTGAAGAATCGAGCGAAACCTTGTTCTAATTGTGTGTGAGAAAGAAAGCATTGCTCTACGCCGTGGGCCCTGTTTTTTTTTCTCGAAAGTCGGGAGCCGCACGGCACGTGTAAATAATAAAAATTACCTTCGACTGTACATTTTTCTGCGGGCGAGCGAAGGACGAGCGATGCGGCGCGCTCGTTCGCGCTTTTGCGTTGCATTTTATCACTTTTTTTTCCTTTTTTTAAACAACGCACACCGGGCGTCGCAGGCATCGCGCGCGCTCTCGTTGCTACCGCGGATTTCACCGTCGTCCCTTTTCTCGCCTTGACGTTTAAACGTTTTTCTCCATTAGAGAGTGAAGATTTCGGTCGAATTCGAGCTCCATCAGATTCCGTTGTCTGTATTCGCGGCCTTTCGGTTTGTCGCGAGCTCTCGATCGTCAAATCATACTCTTGCCTACCGTAATCTGCGAGGTTATCGCCGAGATTGTCCGCCGGCATTATTCTTGTATTTCGACCCCTCCCTCCCCCCCTTCCCCTTTCATCGAGAGCGAGCGCGCGTCGCTTGCGACACCTTGTGTCGTGGACACTTTATACATATATATATNATATATATATATATATATATATATATATATATATATATATATATTGTGCGAGTCTCGTAGCGACGAACTGAATATTTTGGAAATATTGGAGTATAAGTGCGACCGTGTAGATTTAACCATGTAAGCCTGTGTAACGCAAGAGAGTAGTGGAAGGCGCGTAGGGATTAGACGTATAGTTCAGACTGTGATAATTATTTATCGTGCTTCTTTCCGACGGGGACGAGAGGACAAAAAGGATCCACGGAACTTATGGTGAGAGAGATTGTCGCGTCTAACCACGCTCTCGGACGAACCATCACGCTGACGCGCGGTAAATATCTAATAACGACGACGATGACATACGACCTCATCGAGCTCGATATCGATGCCGGTGTTAATATTAATCAGGGTTCCTGAAGATGCTCTCGGTTATCCGTTTGTCCGGACATCCGAAATCGGTCCCGATCCGAAAACGATCCCGAGATCGCGCTATATTCGGATGATTCGGATAATCTAAGTTACTCGAATTCGGGTTCAAACAGGAACCGAGACCCGGATCCGATTGGGTTCAGTTAAGGAAATAAATTATTAAATGTTATTATCTGATAATGTAATTATTAAATAATCTTGATTTCTTAATATTAGATTTCTCGGGATGGAGGTTGCCACGAACATGTCCGTCTGGCCGAATCCGTCGGATCCGTCGGGTTCGACGCTTTGACTATGCGTTCGTGAAAAATCCGAATCCCCGGAAAACCCGATAGTCTTAGATCGAAGAGTCACTTTACTCGTTGTCCGAACAATCGGATATCCGATGGTACAATGTTAGATCCGAGCAAACTCGGAAGCTCCACTATTAATATCGAACGCTGGCATGCGCGGGAAAAGTGCAGTCCGTAATGAAACGCTACGAATGAAAAAGTCTATGCGCCGAGAGAAAGATAGAGGAAGTAGCGGAGAGTCGGAGGATATACCGGAGAGTTTGAAGGGGCGAGAAAGAGAGAGAGAGTAGAGAGAATTTATGAAAAAGCTGCGACGGTTCGAGCGAGATGTCGAGCGAGGTGCAAATTCGCTCGAAGGATCGATCGAGAAATGCTGTAGTGTTTGGCTTTTAAATTAGGACAACGATTTTGCAGTGACACACACAAGTGCGTTGGAGACGAAATACGTTACGACTCATTTCTTCTCCCGGAAATTCGGCGCATTGGGGATCTTTTTCATTTGCGGTGTACATCCTATCCTCGAACGCGACGCGTATTATTCGCGTGTTCGCACGCAAACACGTGTATCCTTCGTTAGACGTCGTTAGTCTTCCACAAGAGAAAGCTTCTTTTGCAACAATAAAACAAAAAAACAGCAAGTCAAGACTTCGTAGTTTCCCCAGTGCGATTTTTGCGTTCAGTCGCGCGAGCGTTACAATTTCCGTTACGAGAGTGTCGATTGCGACTTGTAAAGAAAAGAGAGAGAGAGAGAGAGAGAGAGAGAGAGAGAGAGAGAGAGAAAGAGAGAGGAAAGAAAAAAAGAAAGAAAAAAAAGCGTCGTTCTTTTACTCTATACAGACGCGGGCATGCTTTTACGGCTTCGAGATATTCTCGATATACCGTACTTCGATGTTGCAGAAAGTACAAACGAGTCGTGGAGTCGACTAATTGCTTCTCCGGAGGACGATATTTTTCCTCATCTTCCCTCCGGATCGCTTTTTTTTACATTTCATAGCTCAAAGATCGAGATACAAAGACGCGTTCTCGTAGAAAATAACAACTGGAACACGGTGCTGAAACGTTCTTCGATATTCTCGTAATTACCTATTTCCATTTCTTTGCGTTCGAAAATTCGAAGTACAAGGCGCCTCTGTTAAGCTCGAATATTCGGTATTTCTGACGATAATTCTATCCTTAATTTCACGATTAGTTTCGAATTTCCAGTGTCTCTCTTTCATTCTCTCCCTCACTTCTTCTCCCTCTCTCTCTCGTTTCATTTATACGACATTCTCGTTAATTTCATTTATACGACATTCAAGTTAACCGCCTGCGGAGAGGAACGACCTTCGTGCGAGGAAGTCGCGACGCGCTCTCGTACGCGGAAAGCGCGCCTGCCAATGAGCGAATTTAATCAACCAAGTGTATCTTACGGAGCCAACACTGCCAGGACTTTCGCGTGAACGAGGAAGTCCGACCACACGTTAACATAGGGAATGCATTATAGGCGCAAAACCATTGACAGGAGACGGACAAAGAAAGAGAAAGAGAGAAAGAGAGAGAGAGAGAGAGAGAGTGAAAGAGGATGAGTGAAAGAGAGCGAAAGATGAAAAAGAGTGAGAGAGAATGAGAAGCTGAGAGAAAAAAGGGAGAGGGAGGAAGAAAAGAGAAAGAAAAACAGTCGCTTAGGTGCACGCCACTTTATGCTTTCCCCATCACTCCTCACACACACATATCCGTTGTCATTTTTCCTCGTAGTGATGGAAGTAGCTCGGTGTTTATAGGTATGTTGAAAAAAAAATAATATATACGGGTTTCCTCGAGCGCGGCTCGACGACGATGCGTTTCCCGAGGTGCGCCCGCGCGTTAACGATCGTCACGAAGTGCTTAATTTGGCTTCCGGGCCAATGCCACGTCCTTTACAGATTTGTTTCCCACATCGTTTCGTGGACGTTCTGGTGCACTTCTTCAGGGAGAGGAATAAGTTCGAAAGCCTGCAGCCAGATTAAGCATTTCTCGACACGAAATATCAGATCGTCTCGAAGATCTTTTCCTACCTTCGCTCGTCGGTATGCGATATTTCGTATCTATGAAAGAAAGGAAGGAAGGAAGATAGAAGGAAGAATAGGGCCTGCTCGCCTCTTATCGCGGAAACTCGTCGAGAGAGTCGAACCGTCGGAGAACCAGTAGGCGTTCTTCTTCCGGGATAACACTCCGAAGTCCCGATGTCCGATCCACACCGGAGCGGTGCGGTCACAAGCTGTACGCATATTCGGACGCAATTCGGCAATCGTCGGAACTCGAAGGGTTAAATTTCCGTTGCCGGATATTCGAAGCTAATGTCCTTGTATCTTGAGTGTCCTCCAATTACGCCGTGTCGGACAACGTGTCAACCCTTTGAGATAGTTTACACTTTCAAGAAAATCTTCTCCTGTTCACAAAGGATCCTGTTTACAGAGGATCATCGAATGACACGGCCGCTCTACTCGGTGTCTTGGTGACTTCTCTTCCTGGTGTGTCGAGGTTAGAAAAGGGAACGCCGTCGAATACTCGTCTTTCGACATTTCGGCAACTTCCGCCGCCGTAGGTCGCGACAAACGACAAGTTCAGTTTCACCGTTTTTCTCTTTGGCCGAGTACACAGTGAATATCCAAACGACGCTTAAGAAGCGTGCGACGTTATCTCACTCAATTATTTAAATCCGCGCACCGTTTCCGCCGCTTGGCACCGGCGCAAAGTGCGCGACCAGGTCTCAGGTTTCACACCGAGATAGTGTATCGCGTCACGCGCCTGTATGTGACGTGAAGGAAACTCCAGATACAGATAACAATTTCGCGCGGCGGGGATGCCGGGGAGTGGTGATCTGTCTCAAAGGGTTTACTAGTTCGCAAACTCGGCCCGTAACCTGCTCTCGCGGCTTTGGGGGACGCTTAAAAATACCGTCGCGCAACTTTCAGCCAATCGATAGAGGTAGAAGTTCCGGTACTCCGCACGTAAGCTTCAACAGAGGGGAATCGAATGTTGTTCTGATATATACGGCGACGGACCGTACAAAGACCCGAGCTTCGCCGAGGAAACCAGACCTCATTGAAAGACAGATTTTAAGACTGAATCACAACGAACCGAATGTTTGCCTAACTCCCGCGAATCCGGAGGAGAATTCGGTCACTCACGGTGTATGTATATATATGTATATGTATGTGTATATATATATATATATGGCGGAAATCGAGGAAATCGTTGGTAGCGACGGAAAAATCCTCGAGAGACTGGCGAAGTTGCCGAAAGAGAGAGAGAGAGAGAGAGAGAGAATCGCTCTCCGGGGGGCTCGGAGTCTCTCGGGTCGCTGCGAGGACCCGGAGTCCGTCGATTTTTTTTCGGGTGCCGCGGGTCGCCATCATTTGAACAAGCACAACCGCAACTACTACAACTACAACAACAACCGCCGGGCGAAAAAAAAAAATCAAAACTACCGCGCGTACTAGGCGCCTCAGATCGAATGATGAAACATTAATGGCCTGCTGTCTCTCTCTGTGTGTGTTGCAGCGGCAGTGCTGGCGAGTCAGCAGGCCGCCGCGGTAGCCGCCTCGGTGATCTCGCCATTCCCGCCCAAGTGACCCGCGGCCCCCGTCATGCCCGGCGGAACCGCCGGGGGCAACTCCGCACAAGCCCACCACACGCATCCGGCGAGCGGCGCGCCCGGTGCGGGACACCCGCACGGTACCGCCGCCGGCGGCGGCAGGCAACCGTAGGAGGCCGTAGCAGAGACCAGTTGGCATCCGGTTGGATCCCGATCGATCTGCGGGCGAGCTAACGAGCCTAGCTAACGAGCGAGCAAGCTAGTGAGTCAGCTAACGCCGCTGGTGTAGCGGGGCACGTGCACCTCCCTGTTGTCGCTTTCCTCTTCCCGAGATCAGGACCAAGGTGTAGCCGCCAAAGAGTAGAGGCTGACGTGTTCCCTACGGGCTGATAAGAATGCACCGTGTGATGCCGCTTCGTTGGGCTTCATCGACCGAAGGGTTTTTGAGGAGAGGCAAAGAGAGAAATAGAGAAATAGAGAAAGAGAGAGAGAGAGAGAAGGGGATGGGGGGAGGACGAATCAGTAGATGCGCGAGATATCCTATAATGGATGCTGTCGTTTCTTTCCCTTTGGCGACCATCGGAGTTATTGGGAGCCGCAGAAGGCTGAAGAAAGAAAGGGAGAGAGACCACCGGGACGATAGGATGTTCTGCGCGTGCAGTGTTTGTTGTTCGCTTCCTTAACGATGCGTGGTGATAAGGAGTACCGGCGGTCTTCCGGCGGAGATGTTAATCGGGACTTCGGAGTGCCGCTGGACAAGCTGATCCACGTGATATCTCCCGATCACCGAGTTCCTCCACCGAGACCGACCGTAGTAAGGCGTGGACTTCAGTTGAGGTGTGTTTAGAGTGTGATGCGCGACATCGTTCGTTTCTTCGACGATGACAGCCTCCTCCGAGACGTCAGGCTGGGGTCTTCTGTTTCACTGAGGCAGGGAGTACCGTTGCCTTGCGCTCAGGATGTCAGAATGATCAGGGCGTGTGTTCCGTGTGTTGTCCGTATCCACCGCGAGAGCCGAGCCAGAGGGCGGCTTTTGAACACGCTGATCTTCAAGATTTCCTAGTAGAACCGCGACTACTTGACGATCATCAGGGACGTTTGAGAGAGGGCGAAGGAAATCTGGCGGACTCGTCGTACGTCGCTCGCGATCTTCCACATGGTTAGGTCTCTTCGTGTCGATCGGTAAACAGCGACGTGGCGTGCACCGAGTCCGTCGGATGAACTCGATCTCTCGGAGGGAACGATAAGAGACTGAACCTAACCCGACGCACAAACACGAGGTCTGCTCTTCTTCGCCAAACTAGTGTGCGCACATATAGAATTTAGAAAGAGACAGATATGTACAGAGTTAAGGCTTGGTGGAAGAAAGAGGAGAACTAGTCCACACAAGCTAGTGCAACCAGTTCAGCGAGAAAGAACAGACCTAAGATATCCTTCGCGGAGAGCGAGACAGAGAAAGAGAGAGAGAGAGAAATGGTCATCTATCATCAGGCGAACCGATCGCGATAGGAAACTTCGACGAGACGATCGTTAACTCGCAATGAGCCTCTCGGCGAGACGGACGAAGACGTATCGAAGAAGCAATCGGACCGCCGACGCCCGTGCGACCAGCGAGAACGGTCACGGAGACGTCCTGGCAATCGCAGGATCGCGGCCTCTCTCCAGCGGTTTCGTTTCTCTTCTCAGAACGCGACTCGCCGGCGAGCGTCGCGACGCCGCCATCTCCGCGCCCGGATCGTCGCGACTTTCACGTGGCGGGGCGCGACCCTCGCGCAGGCAAGCGCGTCAGCTCGCTGGACACCTCCTCCGTGTGTGTACATAGTGTGTATATCTCGAAGGACATGCGTAGTGTACGTTGACGACGCCTTCGGCTTAGCGTTAAGGACAGGTACGATTCGGCCCGCGACTCGGCCGCTCGAGTCCGAGGAGGCTGCGGACTCCTTCGTGAACATCCCGATGAAAGAGAGAGATCCGTCTCGCGAGATCCCTCCTGCTCGACTGAGCAGCACGTTCAGAAATCCAGCAGCCGACCGAGCGAACCGGCTCGAGATTGCCGGTGGACCACGGTGTCTCGTGGTCCAACGACACTCGAGTCGAGTCATCTCCGGTCCGAGCGTCACGGAAGCGATCTGACCCCAGCGAGAGAAACGTGAGCTATCCCGCGAGACGGGCGTCTCCCAGCGAGCGGAATCGAGCGAGTATGTCGTCTCGTTTCGGTGTGCAGTCGACGGTACCGTCGGGAATCCACCTCGGCGACTGAGAGCAAGCCCCATTAGCCGAGTCCAACTCACGAGATGATAATGAACGGGACTTCTCAGGGTGTCCGGCGATGTAATTTCTCTCCTCGTTCTCACGTCTAGTCTTAAATAGACGCCTCTGTCTGTTAAAGACTAAAGCTGAAAAGAGGGGAGGATTGTGTCGCCCCATGAGAGGTATTTTAAATTGATAAATTTGAAATACTTTCACCTTTAAAACTAGATCGAATCTCGCGATTGGAACCAGCAGCGGGTCTCCAATGGAGGGAGAGTGTTGGTCAGACCGCGGGTCTTCCACGGGTCTTTCTCGTGCGCGCCGGGACGAGGCGCGAGACACGCGCTAAGACGGTCGTGAGGAGCAGGCGTCTCGTTAGACTG
>NW_014554446.1:260538-308038 GCF_001313825.1 Dinoponera quadriceps | reverse complement strand
GAATGAGAGAGAGAAAGAAAAACATAGATAAGAGCGAATGATAAGCGATACGAAGAGAACTGAGACATAACATAATAAAACAAGGACCCGTATATATATATATAAAAAAAAATATATATATATATATATATTCTCGTCTCCTTTTTTTTAGAATGATAAAAATAGTGAGTCGTTGCGCTTTATATATTATACATTTCGAGTATATGAATATACGAGTAAAACATAACGTACGGAAGCAGATACAGAAGAAAAAAAAAACATGCAGGCATCTTGTCGTTAAATTGTAAGATATTGTGTTCAAACTCCAGAATGTACTCTGATCCCCTCTTCCTCAGACTACTATATATTAAATATATTGTGCACTATGCTCCAACTTGTCCATACAAATAAATATATTGAAAAATCTCAAAAGCGCCTGCCTTTATTATTTCCCTGCAATTCGAGCGCCTGTCATCCGTTCTTTACGCGAACGAAGATTTATATCAGCAAAATTCTGGAGTTTAATAAATATTGAATATCATGGAAATTCTCATTAATTAGAATTTCTTGTCAATCTTGCTCAGAGTACTTCTACATTCGAAATTATATTCGGCGAAAATAATTGATGATAGTAGAGAAATAAATAATATTTCTCGTTCTATGTAAAAATCAAAAGTTTATACGTAGAATATTCTTAATTTCAACGAGAATGAACATCTTAGAAATATCTAGAATTTGTTATTTTGTGAGACGTGTGTGTGTGGATAATGCTTATATGCGCCACATGGAGAATATCAAAGTTAGAAGTAAGTTAAAAAAGTGTAAGTTAAAAAGTGTAAAACTGCTGAGATAAAACCGATCATCGATTCAATTTGCTTTAATACTAAAAATATTTGTAATATTAAAATTTTCAATCTCGGCATGAAATGCGTAGAAAAATTGAGCGGCCATATTTAGCGCGAACTTTACGAGGAAAATTCGGAGGAACCTTATATTCATATTTGACGCTGAAAATTGACGATTATACCTGCACGAAGAATTCTACGGATCTCCTAACACTTGTGTGATTAAAATGCAAGATAGTCTTACTTTTATTTAGCGATGTAATTATCAGGTCGAGGATGAAAAGTTGGAGCTCACAGTTGATAGAACCCGCCAAGTCCGCCATATTTCAAAAAGAAATCGTTACACTTGAAGTACAGGTGCATCATGGTAATGTAGCTGGGAAGTACAGATCTGTCTGCACCTGCACTGTTTTCTCATTAGGTTATGTCTCACAATGCGTTGCGCTTACTAAATGTGCCTTTAGTACGCTGGAAGAAAGCGACTGCTTAGTAAATATGTTAAAAATTTATCAATCTTTCAGAGGCGTTTAACAGAAAATCACACAATAATAATACTTGTTGTTTGTTTAGTCACGAAGCTGCTTCTTCTGCTAAATATAATTTAATGTTTGTTGACATATGCTGGTACTGTTTATTTTATAATAACACGACTCAATGCGACTGTGATATTACTGTGCACTCTATTTTGCAGGGAAACTTACAAATAATTTCCACAAAATACGTTTACGACAATTTGCAAAACAGTTTGCAAAAGATAATTCAAGTTAGCATAAATCATGGATGAGATCGAATATAAGTTAAAATCACAAGATCCTGCTTTGATATCACATGTAAGTAGATTTATAAGAATCGATAATACACTTTGTATTAGCTCAAGTTTGTACTTAATTGGCATTCATTTGATTTTCTTCACAGGCAATATCCAAACTTGTTCAGACAACCATAGAAAAGGCAAAGATAGAAGAGGATATTGCAAAAGTAAATTGATTTTTTGCCTCTTTAATCTACGATTAGCATGTTTGTTGATTTTTATATATTGTTTCTTTGTAGATACCAGAATTCCAAGCACTCATTTCAAAATGCAGGAACGATGACTCCATAGTCAGTACAACAGCCTGTCAAGCATTGATTATACTTGTTGAAGCTAGATTGTATGCTTCTAAGTCTGCGATAGCAACTTTCTTAAGTGTGTGCTCTCCAAAGTATGTATTAATTGAAACAACTATACAATCAATATATATTTCTATACATATTTTTGCCAAATTTTGTATTATATGTGATTTCACAGGAATTATGATTCAGTCACTGTGGCTGTGAGTGAATTGTTAATGTTAGGCAGCAAGGCATACGATGAGCCTAACGAATATACCCTTCAAGCACCTAATCAACATCCATTTATCACAATTCTGAATCATGAGAAGCACAGTTGGCGAACGGTGCTGATTCAGATGAAGCGGATCATGCATCATAATAATAAAGAGTATTTTTACCACTGATATAAAAATACATATACACACACAGACACACATGTCGCAAAACGATATACATATATAGATAATTTCATAAATCATCACCATTCAATTTAAGAATAAATGGACAAAGAAGTATAAAGTTCACTCGGTGAACTTCTTACTTCAACTTCAACTTCTTCACTCGAACGAATTTACAAGAAATAACTTTCAGATGATCAACGTTGAAACTTAACCTGTTTGGATTTCAGGCTCATAAAATGGCGTATGAAACTGTTGCAGCCTGTATTCCTGTACATACTGTGCAATCCTTCTGCGGACTTGGACGACAGTTTCAAGCGACAAGCGTGGCAACTTGTGATCGAGTCCAACGACGCCTCGGACTTACAAGTAGAAATCTTACTTTGGCTGTGCACCAATCAGACACATTCCTGCATCGATACGAATTGCAGAGTGCTCGAGCTCGCGGAGATATCGTTGCTGAAGAAAGACATCAAGTGCTGTACAGCGCTGGTGCCTCTGATCACGTCTTTGACGGTCAATTGTTTGGAACACGGTCATCAGCCGACGCCAAATTTTTCCATGATATTTGACATAATGGAACAATGCTGTGACGACTCCATAGGAGACATCATGATCATTTTAACGGCCGAAATTATTCTCATATGCCCAGCCACTTACCTGTTGAAAGTTTTCGATATATGTGAGTATGTGTATTATAAAAGATACATAAATAATGCGGTGAAATTCTCTTACGTTCTTTTCCCGAACGGAGAAATTGCTCGAGATTCCGTGGGATTTAATTTCACTTATGACCGTAGGCAGAGTTATCATGGACAAGATGCCGTGCAACGTTGCATTACTACACGCACTGGCTGCGGCCTTGCTGAAGTGGCTGGCTTATCCGTCGCTGTTGTGCCGAGAATTGTTGCCGGCGGCGAAGGAACTGATAAACAAAATCTTGCAAAGAAAAGAAACGACTGGTCGTCGTGTTAGCACCTCCAACGAGCTGCTGCTTACGTTCGGCCACAGCAACAGCCACATTCGAATCTACACAGAGCTCGTGCGCAGTCTGCACTCTCTGGAGGAGGACGACTTTGAGTCCTGGCTGGAGAATTTCTCGCTCGCGCCGGTCGATCTGCGGTACATGTGCAAGCTGGTCCTGTGCGGGATCTTCCTGCTCAGCGACGAGTGCCACATCGTGAGAAAGTCCTGCGGGATTCTCGTGCAACTGGTGCGCGAGATCAACGCCTTCGCGTCGCACATGCTGTCCTTGCTGTTGCACAAACTGACGAAGAGCCGCGACAGCGCCATGTGCAAGTGTCTGCTGCTGGCTCTCCCGGAGTTCGTCGCGTTCAAGGAAAACCAGCGGATCGTCATTTACACTTTGAACTCGCTGGTGAACAGCGACACGTCCCTGCGATATTTCGCCGTCCAGCTGTACGCGATAGCATTGGAGAAGGAGCCGCGTTGCCAGCGCTTTGCATCCGACGCCTTGATTGACCTGGCCAAGGAGACTGGCCACGACTGGCACTCGGACGTGGCGTGCGCCCGGGCGATAAAACATGTCTGCGGCAGCCGGCCCGAGCTCTGCACGGACTTCGTGCCGCTGCTGTCTCAGATCCTGAACCGCTGCCACGACCAGAACGGCGGCACGGCCAGCGCGCTCGCGCTCGACAGCATCTCGTTGCTGTGCGAGTCCGCTGTGATAGGTACTTCACGCAGTATAAAACACTTTGTACTTGTGTTAAAATCGGTCCTTGTTGAAATTTCTCTGTTAAATTTCTAACATACCCGTGTGATAATTTAATATATTGTGCTCATATTATCTCAATGTATTTCGTGTTGAGTCGATATTCAACATGTGTAAGTGTTAAAATAACACTTGTAAGTGTAAAATAATGCATTTATACTTCAGTATCGATTGGCATATTATGGATGTTGACTTTAATTTTTTACATATTTGTGTTACTTTTCAACATATCCACTTTGTGTTAAATTTAACATAAAATTTTCTGCTATGCAAGATCCCTTATTTCTATATTTCTTCGTGAAGCAAGGCGATTCTTATGATTAACACTGATACCGCAACTTCGTTTCGCAGGTGTTTGCTCAACGTGGAAATTGTTAGCGCCGAAGATGCGCAAAGAGAAGCGCACAATAATCCTGGAGAGCTTGTGTAGACTCTTCGCAGATGTACCTTCCTTCCCGTTCAAGTCGGACGACGACTACGAGAGCCTCTTCGTCGACGTGGTGCCACTACTATGGAGCTACGTGGTCAGCGGGGACATGAGAGTCGCCGAGTCGGCGCTCAGGGCGTTGAAATCCTACTCTTTCGCGCGAATCCCCCTGAACGCCTTGCCGCTGGACTTCCGGATGAACGTTACGTTGCCTCGCGTATATTACGAGAAGGCGGCCAGCAAGGACGTCAATCCCGAGGACATGTTACAGTATGTACCGGGCGCTTGCTGGATACAGATGCTGAAGAACGTGAACAGGAGTATCCTGCCGGTGGCCGGGGACCTTCTGATCTCCTACATCGAGGAAGAGCTGGGCACCTACAAGTCGCAGATATACAACTGGTCGCAAGGAGAACCGTGTAACTTCAAATATCTGCCAGAGAGAAGCGTGATCAGGGCGGTCGGTGAACATCTGAGGCGAAGCGACCCGACGGATCCGAATGAACAGAGGGTCATCCTGGAGTGCATGAGGATATTCGCCCACAAGTATACGAAACTATTGCCGAACGTGAAGTGGGATTTCCTGAGTAAAACCATGCAGATCTCGGAGACGGCCAAGGAGTACGGTCTGTTCATCGTGAGCCGTCACTCGTACATCTCGCTGTCGGCGAAACTCTTGGTGGAGAATTGCATGTCAAAATACAGGTCGGCGATCTTCAAGCCCGCGTCGGACGCCGGTCTGCTGTTGGTGAACGAAAAACATCTAGCGTTCTACGCGAACCTGCACGAGATCTGCCGGGCCTTGCCACCGAACGATCTGAAGCACTTCCTCGAGATCTCCCTCGACTACGTCGTCGACAAGATGTCGCTTAATGACGAGAAAGCGGCCGCTTCGTTCGATCGCATTATGTCTTCTTACGCCACAGTTTTGAACAGCGACGCCACGCACCTGGGCAATCGTACGCTGTTGTACACCATACTGAAGAACGTCTTCCAGAACGTCGATCTAACATCGACTCGTTTCCACAAGTATTTCACGGCCGTGATGGAGCTCTCGGCCGACGAAGTGGAGCGAATGACGTCGCCCAGTCTCTGGTGGTGGGAAGGAACGCCGGAGAAGCTGAGGAACGCTATCGCTGTCAGAGTAGAGCTGGCCTCGAAGAGATTCACCGAAACGCCGCTCACTTGGCTGAATGAACCTATCGACGTGGTCGCGTCCAATTCTACAGGGTAGGTGTTGAGGTGGGGATGATGAATGACCAGCTTGACCGTTCGCTTTGATTATTCACGAGAAATGAACGTTATCCTTCCCGCTACGCTTTCTAGGATGCGGAGGTATTTGTTGGAAGGAGTGCAGAGGGTGTTGGCTGAATTGAGGTATACGACGGACAAGTACTGTGTGGACTGGATCGTGGAGTTCATGAGCCGCATCGACATGCTCATGTTGGAGTCGCCCGACGAAAAAGACCAGATCGCTTTCTACTGTGACACTTTATTCATCTCGGTTATCTGCTTGTCCGGCATGGACTGTCTCCTGCCGAGAAAGGAATTGTTGAGCGCTTCACAAGATTGCAGGATACGACTGTTCCCGCAAGCGCTCTTCGTGCTCGTCAACAAGCAAATTTGGAAATCCATAACTCGTCTGGTACTCATCCCCGTTTACCTTATTGCGTCTCTTTCGTCCAACTAAAAGTATCTTACATATACATCTTACAAAGATATTTATACGCAATCTCACACGCTCTTAACGGCTACAAACGTAGTACATCTGTCTGTTAAATTGAAACTGTGACGAAGCTTTTTCCTCCGTCGTGAAATGAACAATATCCATCGATATAAGTACAGATTATCAATCGTATTAATCGCTTTTTCCCTTTTCCTTTTTTTAGATCATGAATTGGCTGAACCACATGAGGACCAGTTCCGTACCTGATGTATATAGACCTGCGTTTCAAAGCGCGTTAATCTTATTAAGACATGAAAAAGACTATATGTTACAGTGGACAAGTTACCTGTCCGTTAAAACTTGTATCCCAACATAACTATACGCGTGTACAACTAAATGTATTTACACGAGATATTTTTGTATAAAAAAAGGGAAGATTATATACGTTCACGGTAGATTTACTTTTTTTTCTTCGCATTACTCAGCCTTGTGTACTCGGTTGACGATTATTAAATCCTACGACTGCAATGGAAAATTATGGACACACCCGACACCAACCTGATCAAACGTCTACGCTTTTCTATTAGTCACTAACGAAATAATAATTTATATCAAGCCTTGACAGGCATGTATATACATTTAGGTCCGTATATCCTTATCGCACGATTAATGCTCAATTCGTTTAATTGTTAGAAACTTCTCTATGTTCGATACAGTATATCGTGCGTATTATATACTTTTCAACAATAACGTGTAGAAAAAGATAAGCTGATCCGTCATTGTCAAAAGAGATAAACATTTTAAAAACGTGAAAATTTTCTATCTTCCTGTTAATACGAACGTTTCTTTCCGAATTTCATCAAGGATATGTAGATTTATATATATGTAGCCGAGCGTATGTGTATTCTACATTGAACTATCTGAAGAGTCAATCACATGGAAGAGAAGAAGAAAACCTCGGTTAATCGCAATTAGCAGTTATCGGCTTAGTGCTATCGCCACCTAGAGAATCACATATGATGAAGTAGACGTTTTAAAAAATCCTACTAGTAACCTCCTATTTCGATAATTACTACTTGTTCCTTACACTTGTTCCTTTTTCTCTTATATACATCAGTACCTGTTGAAATATTTCGCAATATCGATACGAAGAATGTGAAGAAACGCTATTTCATAAGGCTCCTCGACCTTGTGTAAATATAAAATCATACAAATGTAAATACGAATGTAAATATCAAAAGAAATCGGAAGGAGAAACGCGTATTCGCGTGCGCGCGCGCTGTCTCTATAAAATATAAGTTACTCATGATAATACTGATACTCAACTCGAATGAAGCAGCGGCCACAGGTGCACTTGTTGTAAAAGTGAAAATGCATATTGCATAAGGATCCCTAACTAAAACTAGATCATCTTTCATCTTCCTTCGCACGTAGCTCCCATACACCTATTATTTCAGTGTCATACCTATCTACAAATTTCCTCGTCACATATGTTACATGTGACGACACTCATAATGCTACACGGACGTCTCGCTGTTGTCTAACGCCATCACTGTCAGAGTGTTGGGTCTCGAGCCGGTTAGGATCTGTTCCTCGGGTGGACGCATCCTGGGCTCCAGGATATTCCTCTTCGTTTCGACGCTCTTCTTGATCGGCGTGCGACTAGGACTGGACTTCCTGCTGCTCGGATACGACTTCAACAAGCGTGCCCTGAACAATCAATGAACATCTCAAATTACCAAGAGTCTCCGTTTCTTTCATCGTATATACTCAAGACGGCTAAAATTGCTGCTTAAGCATTCTTTATTGTTTCTTTATAAAGATGGACGGTTGCTCGACATGAGTGAATTATTGCTGAATTATACGTACGCATCCATTAACTTCAGATACAAACGAGTGTACACTTGGTACTCCTCGTCGCCGAACTCGGTAGGGTCGTGTCTCGCGTGCTCGTAGAGATCACAGAACTGGTGAATTAAGCGCTGGCCGCTTCCATTCAACGGAGTGGCAAGTGTGGTGAGCAAGTAAGCTCTCAGATTTTCCGAAGGATGTCTTTTCAGACAACTGTCATACTTCGTAATCTCTGACTCTGCAGACACATTTGTTAGGAATTAAAACTGAATCTGACACGATAATGCAACAATGCAGCAATTTACCTAAGCTTTTTACATCATCAACTGTCTTCAGCCTGTAATAATGTGGCGGAGCTTGGCCACCTGGAGTCAGGATATATCTAGAATCACTGATGAGTTGCGGTTCATATTGAATTCTGGGTATCACCTCTATCCTCCTTTCTATTTCCTTCTTGAAGGACTGCAACGTGAAACATTCATAGCAACGACTGAAGAACAATACATGGCAATAAGTATAGGTTAACCTCAAAGGTTACCGTCGAAAGACTCACCTTTTTCGCATCGTGTCCTATAGGAATATGCGGACCTCGGCGAGATCTCAGGGTGAACCTCATAATTTGCCGTTTCGCGAAGATAAACAGCAGCATTATCGTCAAAACGCCTGCTGCTATGAATATCACTATGGTGATACCGGAGAGTTCCTCTGCCATTTTTGCACGGCAATCGCGTTTCGCCTCGACAAATAATTATCACGGGTGCCTTTCTTTCAGGAAGGAATCGTATGCCGTATCGAGTCAATGAAACAAACTCCGCGACACGAACTTACTAATAGAAAAATCTACATCGCGCTGATCAGCACAGAGAGTCGTATCTCGCGCGCATCGCCGTAAACGCAGACCAAACGTCAAATTAATCTACTTCACGTCTATATTTATACATCAAGCTCTCAAATTCTTAAGATAAAAGAAAATCACTCAAACAATGCTAGTTTGACAATTTAAGTTTTGTTATCTGTTGTTAATACCAAATATAAATTTTAACATATGTCTCTTGCAAAATGTAATTAAAATATTTACATACAAATTTTAATTTTTTTTTTTTATAAAACTAGTCAGGAATTCTTATACAACAAATTATTTACATCATTATTTCATCGTAAAGATAATTTTTTATTTTGTTTAGCGCGGATAACTTAGCGGATTACATATTCCGCAACAAATTTTCTATGGGTTTTTTGAATAATGTTTCATGAATAATGGTTATCTCAAGCATTGAGTTTTTCTGCTCTTGCGACAGCGTTGTGTTGATTTTTAAAAACGACAATACGAGTTTCCCGAAATTCTTATCTTTGGAGTAATAAAGCGCTTTGCCCAAGAATAGTTTTATAACATTATCAATCATGTCATGATCAAGTCTTATAGATAAGAGGTTTTGCAAAACAGGTATATGCCATGACTTCAGTTCCTTGACAAATGCAAGGAATTCTCTGCAAAGACATGAAATATTTCTTATTAAGTGTGTTACTATTTTTCTAGAATGATTCAAAATAGAATATCTGTTTATGCATGCAATAATCACTCTCAAAATTACCGCAGATCTGCAGTCTGTTTTATAATGGATGATCTCAAAAGGATCAAAGTATCTGGATTTAAAAATTCGTACAATTAAAGATTAATAAAACATACTTTAAGAGTACCGCTTTCTTTTCTAATTCAAATGTGTTTATAATGGTAATGATCAACGTTGTGTCTTTCAATTCAGTATCAAGAAGAGGAAGAAATATGAACCGCTGGACCTCATCGGGGAATTTCCTAACACATTCACTGATTGCGGAGGACAATAAACGAGATGGCTCTTCAAGTTCGATAATCTATGATCATAGTTCAAGAAATGATCAACTGGTATAATTGGAATTATTCGTATTATGTTATTAATTACTTTTGGTAGTAACAAATATGTGCACAATATACTGAGATATTTCATTTTCTCCTCGACAGTCATGTCCTTCATCGACTGGCATATGTTATAAATGCCCTTTGGACTTAACTTTTTAGCCAGCTCATTTATTAGTGATACAAGATCCTCATCAGAAAGGCTTTCCAATTGAGCAAAATCGAATTTCCCATTGTTTCTTTCTAAGCTCTCACAGAGAGACTCTAATATATCATACTTCTGTAACGGAGCAATATTCTCCGCATCTGCTGTAGGTATAATTCGCTCAACTTGACTGAAATAAAACTGAGTAGATGGTTCTAGTATCGAATGACTGGATATCATCTGAGCATCATCATCATTATCACTGTCCTCACTTTCTGAAGATATCTTTTCTTCGCTCTAAATTAAAGTTTGCAAATTGTACATTAATACATATTGCATATATGTGGCAAATTATCTGTACACACACATACACACACACACACAATTTCAGCCAATTTAGTAACGGAATAATTATTCTCGTGGGTAGATTAGTTAATATAAATATTAAGTTCTTCACACGAGACTCGTAACTCCTAGAGGATTTCACTCACGACAAGCGGAATACCGGAAGCTCATGCGTTCTAACCTCTCCTGCGATCGCCCTCCACACCGGATTGGCTCGGGCGATATTATCCTGCATCGTTTTTCTGATAGATTCGAGCCTCACTATGCTTTCCTCCGACAACGTGTACTTTTCGAAGAAGATCTCCGAATCCATATTTTCCCGCAATCGTTTCCTCGCGTTGCTCCATTTCGCGCATGTTCCGAACATCGTGGCCTACACGCGTCAGCGACGTGCGCAGCGCTTGACACCGAAAAGTCCTTCGCGATAATTCCTACAAATACAGAGCAACACGATTCCCGTGTAAAATTTCCGCTCGCGCATCGGTGAATTATCGCCGAACGAGATCTCACCGTCGACGCGCACCTGTCGCCTCAACGGTCCCCTCTTGACAGCCTAGGGTCAAGATTTTCAGCAACGGCGCGCTTTCGCCCGCATTGGAAATTCCCACAGTTGTTTCCACAGAGTGGTCCGATTTTCCAATTTTACACGTTCCGAAGAATTCTTTCAGCGTCCGTGGAACATTCGCCGTACGTTCATTGTGAAGAAGAGAAGCCCGCTGCTCGAAGTCGCGGCACGTCTCGTTAAAGAGGAGGAAAGCAGAAGAGGAACGAGCGAACGAGCAAGCGCGTGTCTTTCCGCGGTCAGTTGGCGAGCGGTTCGCGCGAAACACGCAGAATCGCACGGCGGCGAATCAGTCGTCGGCGAACAACGCACGGGTCGAGTTGTGTGTCGCGCGAGTGCCCGCCATATGTTGATACGCGCGATCTACGTAGACAACAACAGCAACAGTTTCGTCGGGCGATTCCATGATCGCAGCCGCGAGAAACGTCGATCTGCGAGAACGCTCATCCTTCCTCGGCAGCAAGGTGAGTTCGCGACTTGAAACCGTGTAAACCTTCACCATTCGTAAACATCGCCCTGAGCAACGTGGAGTCTCGAGACGCATCCGAAAGATATCCGAAGGACGACTGTGCTCCTTGAATGTTTAAAGAACGTCTCGCAGATGCAATGCGCATTTCTTGCTGACTTCAGGTAAACGTCCGTGCGTTCCTCGCGAAAACACGTGCCGATATCTTTACGACGAGTCGTGAGGATTTAGAATTAAAATGTAATTAAATTCTATAGATAAAGAGAAAATAAGGAATAAAATGATCGTACATAAACAGTGCTCCAAGCAACGTGGGGTCTTAGGACACGTCTGAAAGATATTTGGAAGACGCCTCTTGAATGTTTAAGTCCAGATCTATAATGAGTGTAGTGAATCTTCTGCCATGTTTTTTTCTCTAAGCAATAAAATATCACGTTGACTTCAAGCAGGCGTCTCTGTAACGAGTCGTAAATTAGAATTAAAGCACAATTTAATTCCATAGATAAGATTCCATTTAGGAGAAGAAAGATAAAGAACGAGAGATTCGATCTAAGTGAAGTAAAAAATAAAAAGAAAATAGTCGTTGCAACAATGTGGTCTTTCTGGCGGCCCGCGCGAAAATCTGCGTCATGACGGTTCGCGCGCGAACGCTCGCGGATGTGCCATATTTATCCTGAAATTTATGAGATTTCTATCGATCTGACGCTGACGAGTCGAGACGTCTACAGTTGCAAGTTGCTGGCATACTTCTCTCACTTTCATTTTACATCCTCACGAGAGTGGATGCGCAACTTGCGCACGTTGGCGCACGTCTCTTTCCGATAGCGACACGCGTATTTCAGACGCACAGTGAGCGTTCTCTTCTCTCTCTCTCTCTCTTTCTTTCTTTCTCTCACGCACTCACTCACTCACTCATTCTCCTGTCTCTACGTCACGTGCGCGTGAAAGGAATTTCGAATTTAAATTCCAAACAAAGAAATGTCTTCGTAACGTTAAATGACAGGATCCATAAACGCTTCGAAGCACTGCATAATGACGTCATTAATCCCATACACAGAAAACACCTCGAAGCCTATAAAAGCGTCTAATAAATCGCAATCACTCGTCAACGTCATTGATACAATATCTGGGACAAATTCGCGCGGTCGATTTCGACAGACCAACAGATAAATCATCCGGATAAGCCCGAGGAGCCTCGGCTTTCCCGCGTTATTTATTGGCAAAAAATGTAAAACCTCGCGTGTGTTTGTGCATGCATTATCATCCGG
Organism: Dinoponera quadriceps; assembly: GCF_001313825.1. NCBI lineage: Eukaryota > Metazoa > Arthropoda > Insecta > Hymenoptera > Formicidae > Dinoponera > Dinoponera quadriceps. The sequence goes on along the minus strand of NW_014554446.1, from coordinate 295,368 downwards.
CTACGCGCGAATTATCATCACATAGGCGAGGCATCGCATTATCATACATACGACTTCGGTATTTATCGTGAGACAAAACGTCGTGAATAACTAACGAATGCTATGCTCAGCCTTATTCAGGCTTGGAAGCAGGACGTTACTGCAAATTACGTTAATTTCCAGACAGCTCAAATTTTTAGAATATCCAAAAGATGCTTGAGAAAAGCTCGACATCTTTTAGGCTCGTATTAATAGTAATAGTCGTTACTTGAAACTTGTCCCAAGTGAAATATTCAAATCTGAATTTAGAAGTAGATTCGAGTTTCTTTGTTTGCGAATCATATAATATATGCGACATTTATTCAGCTGAAAAAACTATAGTCGTTACTTGAAACTAGTCTCAAATGATTCAGAGTTAGATTAATGAGTTTTTCAGTCGAATAGCGTTTATGGACGTAATATCAAATATATCATAAGATTCACCTAAAAAACTCGGATTTAATTCCGAATTAAAATCTAAGTATCTCACATGAGACGAGTTTCAAGTGACAACTATTAATAAGAATTTAAGATCGAATCTCACTTGAGGCAAGTTTCAGGCAACACTATCGATACGGATCTTATGCATCTTTTAGAATCCTGAAAAATGTTTAGTTACTTCCAAAAATTTTCTAAAAATTTGTACTGCCTACAATCTGATTCTTCAGTATTTCACATTGTTTTCCCCTGTACTCTTCGAGTGAAATTTTCCGCGACCGACGATGATGACCGTAGATCACACTTCTTATTCTTCCTTTCTCTGCCGATATATTAGATCGCGGTTTCTCATGCTGTCACGTTTACGCGTCACGTACTTAACGCTAAACGTGACTAAAGCTTTGACGTTTCCGCAACGTTTTCGACCAGACAGATATCAAACGTCGCCTCGCGGAGCGTCTCGGACGGATTTCCACCCGCGTTAACTGCCTCTCGATTGGAGTTAACTCGCGAACAGGGTGATAATTCGGTCTTAGCGCTAACGTGTAACCCCTCGTCTACAGTCTTATTTTAAAACGCAAACAGTAAGCAAATTGACCACGATCGATTATTCTTCCAAATTGATTACTGCTCACATCTTAAAGCAAGATCGTGGACAAGGGATAAGTTACCGCGTTTTAATTTTTTTAATATATTAGAAGAAACAGATTAGAAAGAAATTACCCGTCGTGCGTTGCGCGATAAAAGTGTCGAAGTTCGGTCACGCCGCGAATAAAAAAAATTACGACAATATTGAGGCAATGTGGAAATATCTAGGACTCTCGTTCTCGTTTCCTTTCTGAATGACACACCTCACGACCAACGTAAGAGCCGATATCTCTCTGATTGCGTCAAATTCAGAATTTAAAATAAGTTGAATCGATAAGCTTCATTCCGTCATTCAGGAAATGTCTTGATAGTACACGGCGCATTAATTATGCAGTATTAATGACGGCGTAACACGCACAATGTGCCTCGTCACCGGCCGTTCACGAAATCTTCCAGCTGGAAATCCATATTCGATTTCTCGAGGCGATTCACTACTTATCCGGCAACTTCCCGTCTCGATTACGCGTGCGAGCGGAAACAGACGGTTTATCGGTGAGTCTTGATCGGCGTTCTTCGCGAGTCATCGACAGTTTTGTCGTCGCAATAGTCCAACATAAAGAAATTCGCACGAACTGCGATCAAATCGCGTCGTAATTCGAGTAAAAATTTAGATGCTATTTTCAAGCTCTAAAGATACTTTGGGCCTACTTAAATGCTCTATAAACTAATAAAAACTTACTTTGATATCGATACCGGCATCTTTTAATTTCTCTCTTGAACTTTTAATTGTACAAATTTAAGTTCAATGCTACCTTGAGCAACCTACTTTAACGCTGAAATATGGAAAACGGAAATTTGAGACATCATTACGGTTAAAATAGAAGTAAATTATACTATTAAAATTTAATTTTTTCGAATCTTTACTACGGCATTGAGCGAACAGAATCAACGGAGTAAATTTGCGACTCCCCAGGAGGAATTCATCGCGATTGAATCGCGTGTCTGTTTATCGGGGCGTTCTAAAATCGTTCTTACAAAATCGCAATCTGCCTCCGATCGTTAGCGATCGTTCATTCTGTAGCGTGCGACATTTATTTATAAACTTTCGAGAAGTCCATTTCTCACCTTCTATATATAAAGATAAATCGTTATATCATCCCGGAGATATCGCAAGCGATAAGTTCAAAGCGACAACTTCGCCCCTGCCGAAACTCGACCGCTTGTACACATCGGAGAGATGTTGGGTGTGATACGTCAGAAATGTTTCACAAGGCGAGTCCGAGCCACACGGTAGTTAACGGATTGATTTGTCTGCGTCAGTGTTCATTGAATCGAGATAAGAGCACATCTGTCGCGCGTTCACTTGGCCGACGATTGCGAGTTAATCGCAGATCGGAAAGCCGGACAAGCCGGCGGTCTCGCTCCGCCGATTTCGCCGGTCAATCGATCCCGCTAATCTCCTTATCTGGACGATTTACAATCACTACATTAAACGATTACAATATTAAGGCGCTGTCGTACAAGAATAGCATGTCAATGGTAAATTTAAATTTCCGGCACTCGAGCGAATCGAGTTGCGGTTCTACCGCGCGAACAGACGTCAACGGAGACGACAGGTGAGTTCCTTCTGACTGAAACTAGTTTGTACCTTTCGCCTATCAAGTGTGAAACGAGCATACAGGGTGAAGAAATAATTATTGCCACCTGGAATATTTTTGAGAAATAATAATGTCTTATTAATGACTAGGATTAAGTTCGCTTTCGTACTGAAAATATTATCATTCTATCTTCCTTCAGTATGTAATAAACAATAAAGATAGAATGACGCTTACAGTAAGCGAAAGCGTCCAAAGTAAACTTAGCATAAACGAAGATAAAAAACTGATGGTTAAACACTTTAATCCTATTGAATTCATTTGTAAATTTAATTTGCACTTAATTGCATTAAGAAATCCGCAGAAAAACTGTTTTACACTTTTCTTTTATGTTCCTCTAAATTAAGATGAGAGAAATTTACGTTACGTTTACAGATGTCCGAAGTGACGACTACTGACATATCGATGCAAAATTTCTGATAAATTTTTCTCCTTGCTCTCGCATTTCGCAGATATTCAAGGTGGTAATGGTTATCGCCTGATCTCGTATAACCAAACATTGAAGAGAAAAGAAACGAGGTCAAATGTCCAATGCGGTCCAATTAAAAAGAACAGGTCTGACATCGATTGACCGCATGCTCTCTGCGAGTCCAGGTTGACTCCTCGCGGAGACCCGACGCACGGGGCGAAATTTTTTAGAAAACAGCAACGAGCGCGCGGCGAGCTCTCGCTTCGTGCTGCATTCTCCGCGTGTCTGTTGCCGCGCTCGCTATCAAATTCATTAACATCGGCCGCGTGCGAGTCGCCGGGAACTGGTTTTGCCACTGGAAAACCCGGATCGCGAGGTCGTCGTAAATTCACAAACTCACATATTCTGATATATGCGCGCGTGCGTCTCGACGCCTGACAAGAGTAGGAGAGAGAGAGAGAGGGAGGGAGGGAAAGAGATAACGAGCGCGCACACATGATTCCACACCGTTGTCACTGAACCGTGCAACACATAAATGATTGCTACGCTCGCCGGTGACTCGATGAAGTTCCCGATTTGCGTGGTGATACGCAAGGAGGTATCTATTTCTGGGATACCTGGAAAAACAGAACAAACACGCATGAGTCATAATCAGGCTCATGGTAATTATGTAACGGAACGGTGGGCGCAGCTATTCGGCGAGATAAAAGATATTTAAATGGATGACCGCTCTCGTGTCGTCCTTGCGGAATTTAAATAATTGATCGCGATCGAGAAATTCGCGAAAAACACGTCGATGTAGGTAGTGAAACACATGTCGTTCGCTGGGAGAGATAACGAGCGACTTTCGAGTCAGTAGCGGATTTATGTAGAATTTATGACGTTAAAACGTCCCAAGACACGAAGATGTCTTTTAGACAATAAGACGTCTAAAGGACATCTTTGAGATGTCTTTAGACATGTTGTTTGGATTACTTCTCCCCTCGTCACCGAATTGGCCACACGGCTGTGAAGAAGCACGTGGCTGCTTCCCGCAGTAATTGCATAATTACGGTTGTGGCGTGGAGCGTGCGGAAGATCGGGAGCTCGGATAACTCGCTCGGCCACGTGCTATTATACGCGTCCGTTCACGATCTGGATCGCTATCACCTCTTTGAGTGCGAACATTGGTAGCACGATGTCAAAACATCGATGTCCAGGTATTATGTTCACAAAATTGCGTAATCGATAGTCGCAAAAGGCTGTCGGCATGCTTGCAAGATGTCTCCACGCCTTGTTCCAATTATTCAAATTAGGCGCTTTCAGCGTTTTAAACGCGGCTGTCAATACAGCACACGTCGTGTTTTTCCGCGATGAGCAATCACCGAACCTCGCGTATCCCTCACGGACGCCATTGCGCTCGCGAACACGTGTCTGGCGAGAAGAAAAGAAGTAACAATGCGTGTAATAAATTCATTATGTGGGGCGTAATAGGTTGTGCAACACTCGCGTCTCCAGCCGATTTATCTGCAAAATTTCCTCAGAGCGTTCGATCGATTCCTTCGAGTCGGCAGATACGAGAATCTGCTTGAAACTAAACAACAGATGTAAATTTTCTTTTACGATCGTCCGACGACGGCAATGAAAGACAAACACCGAGAGCGTTCGGAGGAGTATCTTCTTATCGGAGCGATGTCCTCGAGAAACAAATTGCTCGGGATCTTCGGCTGGTTAATTATTTAATCGCTCACGTTATGGCAGCCGACGCGATGATGACGACATTGCACTGTTTGTTCCAACAGCGAGAGAGTCGCCGGTGTGCAAATATTGTCCCGAAGGCGATACAGCGAAGGTGTCGAATCGAGGAGGTTATTGATACGCGATGTGAGGTGTGGCATTTTTGCGTCCGAAGCCGAAGATTAACTGAAGAAACGGAAAATCGAACTGAATCGGATGCGAGGATTTCAAATTCATGTTTATAAATAAGATAGAATCGTTAAGTTTCGGTCGTGATATGAATCAAAGAGAAGTTAAAGAAGAGAATTAAAGAGAAAATAAAGAGAAATATAGAGGGATTAAAGGCCCTGGTCTCCCGTCGCAAGCATCTTGTTTTGCGAAGAAGCGAAAAAAATTCATTCTCAGAATTCTGAAGATTCCTATTGATCTAAAAAGACAAATTAAAATTTAATGTAACAGGATCAATTTATTCGATTGAACAAATAAATAAATAAGTGAATTTTCTTTCCTGATTCTTTGGAAGATCTCTAAGGAAGCACAAATTTATAGATAAAAGGTATAGAATATCGATCCTTACAATCAGAACTACTCGCAAGAAAAACTGATGAGCTCAAATTGGTTCTAATTAAACCTGACGATATACTGAGAATTAACATGCACATTGAACGCGGGTAACCCGCGAGATATAGAACGTGTATACTGCCGTTTCTCGGCAGTGATTGCGACGTCAATTGTGAAAGAAAATGCATCACGTAGGGCAGTGAATGTCCTTTGACGTGGGTGACGTTCAACTTGAGCGAAGTGTGACTCATGCATACTCGACGAAGTACTATATACACGCGGGTCGTTACACTCGCCGATTGCATTCGTCCGAAAGATAATGCACGAGTCCTCGAAGCAAAAATTAAAAAAGATCTCGCCCATATTGGGGCGGCATTTCCCGGATCGACTATACATTTGCTTTTTTCCCTCTTTATCGCACGATGTCAAGTGCGTGCATACAAAAATACGTCGCTGCGCTTTCCTGTTTATCATAGTGATGCTAAATCCTCATGTGGGTCACAGTTGAGCTGATAACAAACGAGAACTGGGGTGAGTATGCGACGGAACATAACGAACAGTGACGCTTGAACGAGGACGGTCAGGTCGACGAGAAACGACCGATGGCTTTTCCGCTTATCGATCGAAACTCTTTTCTCAACTTATGTTACGAAAATTTGTGGACATTACACAGGGTGAGGCAATAATTATTATCATTTTAAGAATCCTTGAGATATAAGAGGAAAATATAAGGAGGAAAATATATCTAACAGAAATCGGTACCAATGGCCGACACGGTCGAAAACTTTCCGCAAATGTAAGCTGTTCTCCACCTCATTTGGTCGTTGATAAAATATTTCTACTTTTCAAAGATACTTAAATTGGTCATAGTTATTGCCTCACTCTATATAGGTATTTGAGACTCAACCATCGCAATCATAGTGTTAAGACATTTTATCTATATATGACTCACTATGTGCTCAACTATCACTACCGGAATAGTAGATTTTTGGGACCCACGTGAGAAAAATATTGTTTTTATGATTCTTCCCTGAAATCTCAAGATAGTTTTGAAAGAAAAGTGACACTCGTACAAAAGGTTTCCAAATAAAAAATCAATCTTAATTTCTCAAAGGGATTTAAAACGCGCAATATATATGACATTTGAGCCGAGACGCCCCCTCCCCCTCCCTTGGCGACTAATTAAAGTCTTACCGCTCAAGTCTCGTCGGGATACAAACTTTCCTTATCGCGACGAAATCCTCTGTAGACTCGCGCGAGCGTTGAATTTATCAGTAGCCGACTTTATCGCAGAGCCGGCCGAAACATCCGCCGAAGAACGAAACAATGTGCCGCACAAATGCATACACACGTAACATACGGGCACAACTGCGTATTACGCTTCCACGCCCATCATTCGTGCAGTTAAAAAATACACCTGTCGTCTTTAACAAGAGTACGTAGAATCGCGTTATCGGTGCAAATAACGTGATTCCGGGAAGCAATCGGTTTGCGCGGCAACAAAGTCGTAACCGAGAGCAGGAACAGATTTATGCGCTTCGGCCGGCGCGTGCGTGTACAGGACGCTCTAAAGACCTTCGATGTTCGGTCGTAAAGTTGCGAGTCGACCCGGACCGATCGTTCTCCGTGCTCGAAAACCCGAGGATTTATCGGCGAATAATTGACTCCGACGAGTATTCTCACATATTCGTGTGAGCGCGATAAAGTGGGATTGCGTCGATTGCGGACGGCAGGCGCGTATCAGCTACGATAATACATACACGTGCTCGCTCGTCACGCTAAATATTTGACACAGCGAGCTCGACGCGACTTGTCATCGCTGCGGGCAAACGAGTGAAACGGACACCACGTCGTCGTTCGTCGCGGGTCAATGTAATCTCGAGAGCGCGGTATTTTTGTCATTACCAGAAACGCGGAGGTGGCGAATCGTCCGAGGAAACTGTCGGAATTTCCCCGTCGCTTTTGCCGCGAGAGAGGGAGAGAGAGAGAGAGAGATCGTCGCCGCGACCGACCTGAAACGATGAGGAGGCGGTGAAATTCGATGAAAACCGCGACAATTGTGACGCGAGATAACGCTCGCGTAGACGTATATACTCACACGTTCCTCGATATATGAAAAATGATCGAGAGACCCGATGCGAGATGTCGGGATTTCCGATGCGCGATCAACGTGTTTTCTTCTGGAAGAAGACCGCGGAGACCGTCCTGGGAATGTTCCCGCGGAGATGACAATGGATGCTGCAACGTTCGGAAGATCATTCGTCTCGCTTGATTTCATAGCGTGTACACTTTGAAGATGCATAAAGTTTTCTTTTTTGGATATATGTAAACCACTTTCCGTGTAAATTTCTCGATTATGACAAAATTAAGCTCTACGTCTCTCTTCGTCGTGCTGAAATTGAGAAATAAAAAACATTTAAATTTAATCAAAATTAATTGAGAAAATTTAAAAAGGCAGAAAAAGTTGACCATTTTGGCTTCTGAGAAGTTTACATGTCGGTTCGTAAATGCGATTTCGATCAATTTGCTACTTACAGTAATCGTGAGTTGCAAACGTTAGGTCTGCAGTAACATCCTCTTCTTTGAACTTCTCTCTCTCTCTCTTATAAAATAAATATCTCTTATAATCTCTCCGATTCGCAATTTACATGAAATAGCCTGTACAGTGCCGTAATAACAATCAAAATCTAAATTGCTCAACTGTTTTGTAGAACGATCTACTTGTTTAAAGAATACCATGCATGCGAGAGCGATTCGACTAGACACACGTATGCATCCGACGATCGTACCGGAAGCACGAGACACGGAATAGTCTATTAGAGTCACGAGAGTGGCATAATTACGGTGACGGTGTACGTTTGCACGAGAAAAGATCTATTTTTTTTTTCCATTGTACAACTATACTATTTTCAAAAGACACCGGAGTCCGAAGAATCCATATCGTGAAATAAAATGATCACTGTTCAAATATACAAGTTGTTAAAATAAAATTAAAATTATTAAATTAAATTTCCTAAAATAAAATTAAAATTATATTAAATTCCTAAATTACAAACGTACGATTTCTGGATTTGGTATCTATTGGAATACCTTCCTACGTTTCTACGGATTTCCTACCTTCTTATTTAATTCTAATCCCTTCTTTTCAATCTTCTAATTTTCACGTTTTATTTTATAAGAGTTTTCCGCATCACAATTATTTTATGATACAATGAAGAGAATTTCACGCAAACTGCGGTGAGATTCCTTAGCTATTCCTTTTCCTCGTGTTTTGATCGTTATCACAATAACGAGCTGTATCTTACCATTTATATTTTCTTCCCGTTATGAATTACTGTCGAAGCGTGAGTCTAATCAATATGAAAGAGGGAGAAACAATGAAAGGAGCGTCTGCTTTGACGTCAGTCGTGGCATTACGTAACATCGCGTACCAGCGAAATTGATATATAGTAAGCCTGAAAGTACGTCATCTATCCGTGTACAGGTAAAAGAAAAATGATGGCGTTTCTAAGAGCAGTATCAAGATGACGGGATTCTGATGAAGTTCCTTTAAGAAAAAATAGCAAGAGCCTTATCAACATGTCGTCAGTGCATATTAATTACATGTGTGAAGTAATGATTAAAAGTGTCATGTAAAAAATTAAATACGTGTGTACAAAACAAAAGTTGCTCGTTTAAAAATAACTTTTTTATTATCTTTAATTTATATATAGATGAATTAAAACAATAAATAAATAAATATATATATATATACTTATTTATTTATTTATTTATTTATTATGTGTATATTTTCTGTTATTTTTATAAATATAATTCATTTAATGATTATACCATATTATATCATATACTAAATAAAAATCAATTATTTTACATAATACATAATTATAACCCACTAATAACTGCGACAAGGCTTTTATTTGCTATTTTTATCTAACGAACGAGTCTGAAAAGAGCCGTCTTCGACAATTGCAGTTTTTGTTTAAAGAACAATAGAACAACGCGACGAACATCGGATCGCGAGGTGAAATTTAATGCAAGGACGCATCATTTCCAGGCACAGCGGGCATTGAAGAAAATGCCGATTCTCTCGGAGCTGTCGCGCCGGTTTCACATGTTAACGACGGACGCGAAACCGGATCCGCCGCGCATCGGCATCCCCGGTTACACACACAATCTGCCACCGACGGAGGACGAGGTGGCGAAGAAAACGCGGTCGAAATCTGTGCCCACCACGTCGGAGGAATTGCACAGGAACGACGATAAGAAGGATGACGACATTGACGTGGCGTCGGTGCGACGGCAGAAGTCGATGCCGAACGGCGCGACGCCCACGAGAGACTTCTGCGCGAAAGAGGAAGACCACACGGGGCCAACGAACGAATCGAAGGAATACAAACGACCGAGGACGCGGACGAAAGTGAAACACAGTAAATATTGTAAGTGTGACGGAGAGATATCACCGCGTTTACACCGAACGTGCGACAATTGCACGGAAAAAAAATTAGTATCAATTCAAGACTCATATTCTCATATATAAACAAGGATATGTAATCTTTTGTGAAGATAAAACTTGCCTGCATGAAGAAATTCATGCAAAGAATAATTTTCATGAATGGAGAGGAGAAAATATTGGGTAGAAAGGATGATACCTTCAAACTAAGAATTGTATGAGTTCATCGAAGATACTGGGGTTTGTATTAATAATCATTACCTGAAACTTGCTTCACGTGAGATATTCGAATTTGAATTTCAGTTAGATTGGAGTCTTTCGGGTGAATTTCGCAACCAATTATTAGCGCCAGCTGTTATCTGCCTTTTCCAATTACTCAAGAATTGTATATTTTGAGAGCCTTACATATTATTCTTTTTAACACATTGTTGACTGGTCACGAGTTAACTCGTGTCTTCCTGTTCAAACGTTGCCGACCGGCCACGAGTAAACTCGTGATCGATGCAAGATACATTTGCGCGATCGAAACAAGATACATTTGCAAAACCTGTTGTGTACCATACCAAAAAGAAATATTAAAAGTTAAATATTAAATAAAATTTATTGAAGTTTATTTATATTGTTTCACTTCCACATCCAATTACGAAATAATAGCCGATGACATGAGATAAATTCTAAGTAAAATTGCCGGTCAACAATGTGTCAAAAAAGTACTAGGAACTTTGGTTTAAAATTGATTTTTAAATAAAAATATTATGATAATTATTAAAAAACAATTTTTTTAATAATACCTGAAATGCATCCTATTTTGCAATTTTTAAAAAATTCGTAAAAATTTATTTTCAAGTAAAAAAAGTTATGATAATTATTAAAAAACATAATTTTTTTCAATAATACCTAAAATGCGTCCTATTTTGTAATTTCTGAGAGTTTGACAAACATTGCTTCATCAATAAAAATGTTATGACGATTTTAGTAACGTGCAAGTTTGCCCAAAAACGTGCGGTCCCAGGCGTATGTCTTACAGATTTCTTAGCGGTCCGCAATGTGTTAAATATTCTTCGCTAATAGATCAGCGTTTGACTCTCATTCACTCGCTTTTCACTCATTCACTCACTTACCGTTTTATTTTTCTTAAACTCGAGAACTGATAAAAGTTCAAAACTCTCGAGAAAAGAAAAGAGACAGCGATAATGTTAATATCAAGAAATTAATTTTCATTGAAGATTCAAGATTACTGCAAATAGATCTTGTCATCGTAATTGATCTCAATTAGACGTTCATCGTTCATTTAGAACGAGCGCCTGTTTCTTTTCACACGTTCGCAAAAAAGAAGTTCGCAGCAAAACAAAGTGCAGCTCGCACGGAGTGTACGCGCACAGTTGCAAAATTACTTCCCGAGGCAGAACGCTGATAATACTTCAAAGCAATGCGACACGCATAATTTTCTTGACCGATTCGTAAACGTTATCGCGGATTCCTACGTGCTTGAGTGTCTTTCGTGGCGCTCTGCGTAACTTTTATCTAAAGCATCTTTTTTTTCTAACTTCGCATTATATTTTCGGAGATACTTCGAAGAAAAGAGAAACCTCTGTCTCGCGGGAAAGAGAGAAAAAGAAAGAAAGAGAGACGTTCTCGCTTCTTGTTGTGCGATATTCAAAATTACAGATAACGTCGATTCTTTTTTATTGAATTCTTGGAAATTCGTTTTGCAGCGCAAGCCACGAACGTCGTGAATTATAACATCGTCAACTCGAAAGGGGTAAAGATCGGCTCGCGGACGAGCTACGTATGCAACGTGAATCACTATGCGACGAACAACAACGCGACGACGCAGCCTGAGACATCCTGGTCGAAGCCGAAGCACCGACCGATGCCACAAAACGTGGAGGAGCTGAGCGAGTGCGACGAAGAGCTCGCGTTCGAAGATATGATCACCGTCAAGACGCACGTCGGCCACGGCTGGAGGGACGTCGCGAGGAGGCTGTCGTACTCGGACGGTCAGATCGAACAGTTCGAAGAGAATTACAGGCACAAGGGCATCGACGAGGTGAATGTCGAACTTTCAAAACCGGATATTCGATTCCGAGTAATCCGGACCGATCACCTTCGTTTGTGTTAGTCCGGATTTACAATGGGTGTAGTGAGTCTTTGATCTTTCGAACCAGATAAGCAATAAAATGTAACGTAATTTTTCATGCGCTCTCCTCGTTGCCAAAGATCGTAACAACGCTTAAATCTTAGAAATCGTGAAAACGCTTTTTGTTGGATCATGTTACAACTTAATGCTTAGAGCAAAAAGTCAAGTTTGAATCTACAATGAGTGTAGAAACTCTATACATGCAAAGCCTACGGCTTTTATTCTAAGCACTAGCACTTTACGTTAAGCTACAAGATGTAACGTAATTCTTGACGAAATACGTTTCCCGCGCTACCAAGGATCATAATAACGCTTTAATCTTAGGAACTGCGACATCTGATAGCGCTGGAAATTATATTACAATTAAGTGTTTAGAGCAAGAAGCTAAAAGGCTTCATCATCATCATTACAAAGACTGCAGGCTATAACCATGCTAGTCACGATCCATCAGGTTCTCTATTGTAGCAAAGTCTTTTCTCAGAGTTCTCTTCGAGCAATTGCAGACTTCTGAAGAAGCTTAAAATTTGTCGAAAATGTGTCTTCTTTAATTTATCTGTCGTGGTCGTCTTCATCTAGATAACCGAGTCTGCGATGACAAACAGCAGGGCGGTTAAAGAATGTGTTTCGCTGTTTCTTCTGCCTCATTACAAAGTCAGCAAATGTCCTCCACTTTGCCAATCTTGTGTAGATAGTATTTTAGAAGAGTAGTCTATGTACAGGCCTGTTAGAGTAGACAAATTTCCGTTATCAAGAGAAAAAGCTATTTCAGTTCTCTTATGCGGGAAGTTGATGAATTTCTTCGCTCGATGTTCGCTTTTCTTAATATGAGGTTCTATTTCGATCTTCCCGCATCTGGATAGAACTTCTTGCATAGCTCTTTGTTTATCAACGCAGACTAAGCAAGCTCATCCGTTTTTTCATTGCCTTCAACTCCTTCATGGAACCTACCGGAGTGAAGCTAAAGGCTGGCTTACTATATCTATTGTAGATCCAAGCTTAATTCGACGATCTCGTTCGATCAAATAAATACTTAAAATTCTGACCTGAAGAGAATCGGCGTTTCTCCGCAATTAATTAACACGCTGCACTCATGCTCGAATATTTTCCGCTCGTATATATTATAAACCGTGAATCCACGAAATGTGTCCTTAATTATCCTGCTGAACAATTCTCATCTATATGCAATGATTTCAGGTGATATATCAGCTGCTGCTCGACTGGAAGCAAGCTAACACGCAAGACGCCCGACTGGGAACGTTAGTCAGCGCATTGTGGTCTTGTCAAGAGTACGATTGCGTCGAACGGCTAGTCGCGGCTCGCAAGACTCCGTTTTAGCCGGCGGCACGTCACAGGAAATTTCCGCATCTCTCATCTTGAGAGACGTTTGTACATACGTGCGCAATCAAGCGCGATTGTTTTTTTTACTCAAAATAGCATTCCAATTATTTTTATACGTATCGTATGTATATATATATACTTCAGCGCGCATGAACTCGTAAATAGCGTATTCACCATGCACGTGATATCGCGTGAAGGTCGTTTTTATATTCGTTTTTATCGTGCCGAACCGGTCGAAGGAATACCGAGTGGACATGTGCATTCGACCTTCGTCCGATTCGGCATCGTACAGAATTTCAATGAGGAATTCCTGGCGACCCTGCCGGAAACATGATCTGGTTAATAATATTCGAACATAACACCCACACATACGCATAATCGTCATTTACACACACACACACACACACGCGCGCGCGCACATTTTGTTACTTATCCATATAATCCACACTGTAAAATCTAGAATAAATGTGTACTGCGATTTTCTGCAAACTATATAGTTTATTTATTCCATTCAGTTATATAAAAAAATGAATCCATGTATCCTGACGTATAGACGTACATTCGCATTCATCATTAATTAAATTTGAACACTATAAATATAGTTTATATTTTATATGATATCGTACGTACGTATTATATGTATATTATATGTATATAAATTATATATTAATATATATAATTATATATGTATAATATTGTATATATAATATATAATTATATATGTATAATAATGTATTTTATATTAATATATAATTATATACATACAACATTGTCTCTCGCAAGTCTTTTGCTCTTCAAATGTTTCATAAACAAGAAGTATTACAAAGAATAAAGGATGTCTAGCTGCATGCGCAGTGTTTTAACTTTTTCTTTACTGTATATCAGATTTTTCAGTGACTTTCATCTTCTCTTCTAATTCCTAATTCAAGTCATCTTTCCGAATTGATAATACGCGAAAGTAATTAATACTAATATGATTTTGTACTTGTCTCATTGCTAAATGAAAACTACGTTTAGTAGATATTATCTAAATGCATATTGATATTATAAGACGTTTGGAATTGTAATCTTAAATATTTCCACCAAAAACTGCACTAATAATGTTTTATAGTCGAATATATATATATATATCTTCACGAACCTTAAACTTCTTTTTATATATACGTCGAATTTTTATTAAACTATTCTCCTCCTTTCATTTTTATAATTTAGTTGGCAGCAATATATTTTTACACAAATTTAATATAAATATAAAAATATATGCACACAGCAACGAGAAATATAATTGCAAAACTGAAATATTAAATATTTAAAATTTTGTACACAAATTAACATAGTGCGTGCATACCACAGTTTTCGTAAAATATTTATTAAAATTTCACCAATATCGTACTGTGTAAATCAAGGTTACTGTACTCTTGCATTGTTGCTTACACTGCCTGCGATTTCTGTTTGCATTTTAATCTGAGATTCCAGCCTTGATTTTGGGTATTATGCAATTCGTCGGTACCGTTGTGATCATCGTATTACTTGCATCTTTATCTATTATCTTATTGAAGATCTGATTTTTACACTTTTCGAACTCCTCTACCATCTCGTGAAGTTCTCGGTCACCGTTTATAGTTATGGTCGGTGCTGGTACTGGTTTCAACATCTGATGATACAGCCATTCGTCGTGAAGTTGATGAATCTGTTTCAGATACTCCAACGACACCATGTTCTCCTCCTTCCGTCCTCGTTTTTTCATTCTCTCGTATACAATCTCCGGTGTTGTTCTCAAGTATACTAGGAAGAGAAATGGAGAAGGAAACAAATAAATAACGTGTCCGAACATTAATGTTTTCTAATTTGAGCGAAAACTTTAGAACTTATTTGTTGGACATTCGACCTATTAATTTTCCTTAAGATAAAATAATATAACATGATAATATAAATATATAATAAAATAATATATAAAAAGGAAATAAAAAGAGAAAAAACTAAGAAAAACTTTTATTGAATAAAAATAAAAGAAAAAGTTATCAGTTTTTTCTTTGTAATTAGTCAAAAAATAATTACAAATTATTATTACGTTAATTTATGACAATAAATAATTGGTTGGAAAATAATAAAATAAAGAATTAATCGAGAAAAAATGTTGTTAATAACAAGGTAGGTCTCGATCAGGAGAACACGACGGATGGAGAAATTAAACCATATCGGGCAAGATAGTACAGTTTCGCTTATTTTACGCAACCGGGAAGACTGGCTTGAAAGACTCACAAAGCCATAACACATCACACATATCACTATCCCTATCTGATGTAATTTCATCTGAGAGTTAAATGACACATACCTACCAAATTGTTATCTCTATTTGATCCAATTTAATCAGAGTTAAATGATACATACCTATCAAGTCGGTTTCAATATTGGCGCTCTTCACACACCAATCATACCATTCTTCCAAGATATGTACCTCAGTATTGCTCAGCAGTTTCTTACGTTTCAGATTTTCAACAAAACACATCGCACTATAGACAGACCTCTCCATAATTTTGAATGGTGAAGGCGTCATACAAGTATGCAATTGAAGCATGGTCAATTGTACATACGATTGAAATAAATAAGCATAACGAGTTGGATCTTTATACATTAGTTCCTGAAATATATTTTTTGCTAATTGTATCTCATTATTAAACACCTGCACGTACACACCATCAAACCATATTTTATATTTGGTAATTCTTTTATAATTATAAAGTATTTGTTTTCACAATGACACATATATATTTACCTAACATAAGAAGCATCATATAAAATATATTTGATGAATAATAATGTAATATAAAAACATGTTCTCTGACTCACCAGAAGATTGGTTCCTGACACATCGCGCCAAAGCTCAACCGGTTCTTCCAATACAGTAACATTTTCAAATTTCTTAAAGTGACTTAGAAATGTTGTTTTGCCACTTCCTATGTTGCCCTCGACGCACACTGTGAAGGGACGCTTGTACAACTTGCCAGGTGAGCCAGACATCTTTATAAATACTTTGAGAGCTTCCTTGCCTAAAAGATGCAAGCATTACTGTCTAAGGAATGTTACAAATTTGCTTAGCTTAACAAAAAATACAAAGCTGATACAAAAGATAACCGAAGACTTCAGATATAATAATCTTATCAATACAGCAATTAACTCTCAAATGTCTCTTTTATGACCAAAATATAGTTAAAATACAAGACAGTATAACAAAAAAAACTGTTAAGTCCTGTTCAAAATTAAAATTAATATAATGATGTAGTGAATTATCAAATAAAAACTTAAAGCAAAACTTCTCGTATTAAAAAATAAAAAATAGAACATCTGCACATTATATATCACGTAATCACTTAATATAAATAATAGAATCACAATATAATCAGTTATTTTTATGAAGGCAATAACGATGACAAATGCGAATTCTGTGATGTGGTTTACGTCGTGAATCTATCGTTACTTTCACGCAAGCAGTGGAACATTTTCCTTTTCGATTATTGTAATCACCGATGATTAATCCAATCGAACGAATAATTTTATGCCGTGTTTTCGCAGCAATGTCGCGTTTAAACATCTCGTTAGTTATCATAATAATTACGACACGAGGTTTACCGTTTATTCGTTTGCGTAAACAATCGATTGTTTTGGGTTTCGATCCTATTTGTGTTAAATCTGAAGAACAATATTGAGGCTACGCACGATCCAACTGTACCTGCACTTCTGATGGTCACGAAAACCGTCAATCTTCGATCTTCTGTCGAGGAAGAACAACAATGCTCAGTGCATCACAGGTAACTCGTGACTGTGCACCGGACTTTACCGCCAAAATTTTCCCGCCACGCGCGACTGTTATTTTGAACAACTGTTGCCAACTGTACAACCGACGCCATCTACGTTCACGAGTGAACATAAGGCCAGTTTCTACAATCTACGTGAATGGGCGCATTCGGAAGATTGACGTGTTTTCCTTTGGTGTAAGTTCATGAAACGTGAAAATGTTTGGAGTGATTTTCACCAAATTCTGATTAATCTGATCGATAGTCTAATCGACGATTTAAAATTGCTGTCAGCCAAATATTATCCTCTCTATCTTGTCAACGCAAATAGAAATTAAAGCCAGCAGCACACGATGCTCGTTTTCGTGTTGGATTGCTTACTGGATAGAAATATTGCGTTCTATATCGATATCCATTTTCGGAAATGCACCAATCAAAACGCCGTATTCTAGTCAACCAGCAATACGGCACAAAAACAAGCATCGTGTGACGCTGGTTTAACTTTTCGATTATTGTTGAATTAACTTTCCAGTTAGTGTTGGCAATTCTGTATAATTTGAAGATTCAGAAAAAATCCATTTTTTCCATTTTTTCAGTTCTTATTTTCTTTACGAAAAAAAAGTAAATGTGGCAGGTTTCGAACACACGTTAATTTTTTCCAAATGATCCATGAAAAATGGGAACAAAACCGTATTTTCTGAGCCTTCAAAACTATAGCGATTCTTTTCATTATTTATCTCATCAATTACTTTTATCTGAATTTGATAAAAATCGCCCTTGAATGTTTTTAAGGAAAGGATTTTTCATCATTAACACACCGCTTATTGAGAGCTTAATGAGCTTCCGGACTGATTGGTTTATACCTTTTGATTTTGATCTAATTAGAAAGTACGCACCAACTGAATTCGAGAATTCACTGAGCGTTCAATGATCGTTTATAGCGCTGTGTACACGCGACATTTTTGGAGAGAGAGAAAGAGAAGCAAGAATTTTTTTATTTCATTGTCATACCGACGACGACAGATGTACGCAGTTCCACATTAGCCGCACATTAATGAGAAAAATCGCGATGCCACTGTTTTGTGTCAATCGATAATTAGACGCCGGCAAGTAGTTTCACGTGACGTACTCATAGAAGCGCCGCGAGAAATCGCGAACTCGTCGCGAGAAAACGATACTCACCGGCGGAAGACATTGTTGTTGACAGTCGATGCGATTGAACGCCGGAAAGTTTGGAATTTTGGACGACGAATATCGCAGGTTAGTCGACGACGATGTCAGGCAATGTTGACGACCGCCCATATTCGACGGATTCAACCTACCTATGGCGCATGGTCTGTGCGGATTGCATCATGATACATCATAATGCGATTGGACGATGTTCGATATTTCAATTCGACAAAAAAGAATCGATTGTCCTCTCGATATTCTCGAAATTCGTTTGATTAAAGTGAAAAAAAATTTTGTTTAAATAGATCGAGAGAGTAGTTCGTGGTGCTCGATTTCATCATTGAATTGCGCTGAGATTTGCAGTGAATACAGACGAATCGATATGATGAATTCAAGGGGCTGTGTCTTCGGGAATAATAATGATAATGAAATAGTTCAAGATGTATTTTATAGTTTGATGTATACAGTTTCCAGGCGTCATTTTTGCTGAAGTTATAGCTCGCTGAATTTTCCATCCATTTTTAGCTGCGTTCGATTCTGCAAAAGGCATCAGTTTGATCTTAAAGATTATCTTAAGATAATATCTGGCCAATGAATTCCTTGGAGCAAACCAAATGTCTTCGATTTGCAAAACACAACGCAGTTTTTTATGATAAGAGAGGAAAGAAATGTCTAACCTGCCATTGAATAATGTTACTTAAAAAATAAAAATACTACGCTTGACATATGGACTGTACTCTAAAATGTGTTGACATGCTGAAGATCTATATTTCACGTTACGTGTACTATGGACTTGCAGTTACTGTCAGTACTTCCTGCACATTCTCGGAATGTAGCCATCATTGAGTCGTACCATAACCTCGATTCCTCGTTGAGGAAGGCAGCGACTCGCAGCGGCGACTTCGGTACTAATGGAAATAACGGGTCTACAGTGTCACAAAGAGGCAGGCGATATCGCTTGTAAAAGTATAACGGGTCTAAACTTCTGCTTCAGTTCCAGCATAGTTAAAAGGTACACACCTTATCTCTCTATATTCTGATATCGGTGCGAACAATATTATGAAGCGTCATCGCCAGATACAATTGACGCAATTTAAAGACGCGACGAGTAGCTCGTTATCTCAGTACGTCTTGTATTGATATCTGAACCTGGACTCGTGACGATTTTCACATTTCAAGAATACGATACGTCTTTCACTGGAATTTCTTTTTTGTATTTATTGATTGTCAAGGTTAAGCTCGCATCGATCCTTGCATTTTGATTGTCATCAGGTGGACACCCACCCGTCACGGTCGTTGTTTCCATTTATTCTCGAGGTAAGACTTATATTCTTTAAACATGTGCAGTACGTATAGACGAGAAATAAAACTGATCGAAATTAAAACCGACATGTAATCGTAGATGTTGCTTTAAGCAGAATATCTTTTGTTTCTTCCACGTAAATGGTTTCTTTAATTTTAGATCGCAACATATCCGAAATACAGAATGGTGTGCGTTCCATGCTTTGCCATTCCAATATTCCTGATAATATGGAGATTCCTACTACAACCATTATTGCTCAAATTATGGCAATTAAAGAATCGAGGGGAAGAGGCCAAGGAGGATCAACCATGTCCAGATTTAGTGAAAGAATGTAAAAATGGGACATGCACCTTATCCTGGAAAGATAATCGAGATACCATAAAAAAGGACGATTGAATCTTTCTTTGTTCCACTGGAAGATATGGATTGTGTGTAATCAATATAGATTGCTTTAATTTTTATATTTGATCGTGTTGTTACAGGCTTTGGAAAGTCTGATTGTTTAATATTCAAATTATCTTTTTATTGTACGTATATATGTATATATAGAGGAAAAATGGAGTAACAAAAATATAGCTCCTCTAGTATCACTTAAATCTTGTTTTAGAAAAAATTCTTCTAAAAAATCAATATTTATATTATCTTAAATAATAAGCTCTATAGTGACTCATTTTTGAAGCTATAAATTCTAAGGAAATGCATGAAAATATTTAATGAGGTAAAGCTCTTATTAATACAAGTGTCATTTATTTATAAATTGTTTGATCAGAATATTCAGAATGAAATAATCGTTATGAATTTTGCAGAAATCTCTACACATAATTAGTGTACTGACAGTTGACAATATATTTGATCTACAATATATATATATATATATATTGTAGATCAAATATATATATATATATATATTGTATGTAATACATGGAACGCACACCATTCTGTATTACATATATATACATATATATATATTATTCAACTTAGCACACGATGCTTCATTTATCTTTATACTTATTAGGAAAAAAATGATATGGCAGTATTATGAATAGAGATATTTCCTTGTTCCTCCCTTTTTTCTCTGTTTTATTTATCTCTAAAAACAAATGTTCATAGAGTATAAAATAGAACTGGTCCAAAATGCGATAGTGACAAAGTAACGGATTTTTATAAGATAAGAAGAACGTACAGACTTACATAAGTATACTTAAATTATTTTTTTAACAAGCACTCGGATGTTTTAAAAAATTTAATAGACCTTCCTAAGTTCAATGTCGAATATAAGCGTGCTATTACCAGGAATGACGGGAGGGGAACCTTTTGCTCCGTACCTGTAAAAGATTCATCATTTAAATTCGTACGCACTTGCATGTAACCCGGGATAAACAATGAAACAAGCCTCTTGTTTGAATAACGAGATAAAACGCGATTTGAAAACAGGAATTTGTAGGAATAAATAACAATATGAACATTGACTTAGAACAAAAATGAAAAATTAAATAAACTATACATACGCCATATTGGGAGGTATCGTAATACGACGTTTTCCGCCGATTTTCATTCCAGCGATTCCTACATCCCAACCTCTGATCACTTCCCCTTTGCCAAGCCGAAATTTGAAGCCTTCTCCTTCTAATGTCGAATCGATCTTCTTCCCGTTTTTCAAACGACCCACGCTATAAACAGCAACGAACTTGCCAGATTGCGCCACTGCACCGTTACCTATTTTCTTGTCCTCCACTAGCACACCACCCTCTACGACTCGCTTCTTTGCTTCCTTTTGAGCGTTTTGTTGATGCAATTGCGCTTGCTCTACCTTGTTCTTCTTTTGTTGTTTACTTTGCTGCTCTGATCTGACTTCTTTTCCATTTATTAATTTTTGATTATCGTGCTTCTTCTTTGGCTGCTGTTGCTCTTGAGTCTGTTTTTTCTTATTTTCATGCTGTTGAGGTTGTTTCGTTGGTTTCCTTTGTATCTGCATCTTATTTTCTTCCTCATCTTCCTCATCTTCTTCATCTTCGTCATCTTCTTCGTCATCATTGTCCTCTTCTTCTTCTTCTTCTTCTTCTTCATCGTTATCATCATCATCATCATCTTCTATTTCTTGCATATTATCTTCATCATCAGAATCTTCAGCATCATCTTGGTCGATTCCATCCTCTTCAATATCATCGTCATCAGAAGATTCCGCTTCTACCAGTTGTTTTAGACGCTTTAATTCCTTTTCTTCTTTCGGCGATTCTGTGGCTTTCCTTTTTGGAAGTTTCTTGTTTACTTGTACTTCTTCTTGCTCGTTTTCAGATTCATCCTCATATTTATCAAAATCATCTGTATTTTCATCCATAATCATATATCCAGTCAGATGTACATGACCTTCACCATTGCATGTAAAGGCTATCTTAGTTCCTTCTTGAAAATTTAAATCAAGTGGTACTTGCCATGTGGAATTTTTTTTTAAACTACACAGTAGATAGTTTCTATCTCCATAACACAATATTACTTGTACTATTCCATCATCTATGACAAAGAAAATATAACATATTAGTCAATGAATAAATATTGTCTTATATATTATACCATTTGTGACAACAATATATCAATTATAATTACATAAGGTTTTTTATAATTATTTATTTTGTGCTACATAAATCACTAATATAATAATATTATCATAGTTTTCATGTACTATTTAATACATATTTATAAATTAATTCAGCTATTATATATATATATATATATACAGATTTTTTTCAATTTATCACATTTCAGTTATGAAAACAATATAATAAAAAGTTACAGCAAATTCACATATATTCTCCCGAAATATATGAATTTATCCCAAATGTTAGAAATTTTAATCTTAGTATTTAAAGGTTAACGTGATTTTGTTTGATGCTAACCTAAAAATTCCCGGCATATCATTTATCGCAAAATACATATACGTTTGGATATTTTCCACGGGTGTATTGTGCGTAAATAAAATAGTTCATCATCATATACATATATATCAAAGGAGAAAAAGTCTATTTTAGTCAAGCAAGCATAATTGCAGGGGGTGTTAACGCATGACTTACCGGCGGTTTCAACATCTAAACTTGCCATCGACACGTGGAACGAATTCTCTACGACTTGCGAGTACCATTTGTTCGGTTCCATTATCAAACCTGCAACGTGCAGAATCAAACATAATAATTACATATGAGTAATTTTACGAATTTTATATAAAAACGCGCAATTTTCAGCGAACACATGGCAATGCTATCTCGCAACATGCTTGGTCGGTAGATTGTCACTTAACGATGTTTATCAAGTATAAAGTTTATCAAACATAAAAATATATCTCGCTTACCCCAAAACATCTTGGCTGATTATTATTTGCGAGCTTTCCTTCGAGATAAAACAAATTAACTTATACGTATTTCGACCGTTGGAACTCCAAGCCACGTTTAACGCGACTATGCGCTGCTCCGACGGACAAACCCGAAATGATCGTCACACAGTGGTGGGTAATGGACGATCAGTGATGGTGGATCCAGGAGAGGGGCACAAAACTTGCGCACACAAGAGCGAAATGTAATCGCGGATGTAAAGGTGATAATACAATTTTTTTTAGGTGCACTTCGAAACGCAACTGATGGCCCATGGAAGAATTTATTTTTGGAAAATTCCTAGAAGATGGGTTTTCTTATATCTATTTCTACGAGCGAGTCCCAGCTGCACACAGCCAAGTACAGCAGCCTATGTAATTGGCCTATGCTTAGGGACCATTGCTGGAGATATTGGAACCATCCAATCACAGGTCGTTGTTCGACTGGGAATGTATACAACTGAAACACTATCAGTTTCTACCATCGTGGTTTAAATTTAATTAATGATTAATTCAACAGAATTGACCAATCGTATTAGCCACTTGATGAACTGACCATTGATCAATTCCGTTGAGTTAATCGTCGATTAAATTTGAATCATAATGGTAGAAACGAGCATTAGCAGAACAAAATAAGCAAAGTTTTCTTTATCATGATTAGTTATTTGAATTCATGATTAGTTAAATAAATTGTGATTGATCAATTTCTTACAGCTTAAAGCTTATTATATCTGTTATAGATTCTGGCTAAAGCCCACAGCGTTTGTTTTCTTTGCTGAATCTGATGAGATCTAGTAACACACTATAATGTACCAATTAAAACGCAGTATTTCTGGTATATTACTAGATATAACTAGTAATTTAATCCAGCAAGAAAAATATCCTCTGTTGCGAACTTAATATAGCGAACACAAGCCTTAAAAGCAAAAAGTGCAATTTAGTTCAGCTGAAAAGAACAGACCAAGAAATTGACCAATCGTGTGTCTAATATATCCTCAATTACACGGATCATGATTGGGTGATTTCCTTATGCATTATGAGTTTGTTTGGATATAGGCCTTTAATTTTACTATTTATTTAAAATAGCTACCAATTAAGTATATTAACTGTTCTATGTATATTGTAAAATATACGCTTTAAAATTTCAAACCACGCACACATAAAAAATTTGTTACATCTTGAAATGGGACGTTATTGTATATTATGCGGAAAAAATTGTCGAAAAGCGATGAAAGTATCTTACCATAAGTAAGTATTGTAATTTAAGCCCTCTTATAATTTTGAAATTATCTACATAACTGGTCAATATTTCGTTTAATGGTCTAAACTCACGTTTTAATAAAAATGTACTCGACTGATTCATTTTTATACGTAGGTGTACGATAGGTTTCATAACCTACAACACGCTACTATTTTTTTTGTTAGAAAACTCTTTTTATTGACACATGACAATTTAACTTCCAGAACCTTCTTCTATGCCCAGAAACGAGTTAATTTGATATATTTTTACTTAAATCTGGGATATGCAATTTTAAATGAGAGAATAAGCATTCAACTATCTTACATATATTTGCATATATATATTTGCATATATATTCAACTATCTTACATATTTTACATATATATATACATTTGTATATATATATATACATATACAAAGTAATAGTGTAATAGATTAGTGTACGTATTTCGCTTATATAATATTTAGATTTCCTAAAGATATAACACAGAAGAAAATATGGTTGAAGTTTTGTAATATGGAGGAGTTAAACATAACCCGCTACTCTGTACTTTGTAACAAATATTTTAAAAAAGATTTTATGGTTTTACGGCAAAAGTTAAGTGCAAAACATTAGCTTGTTTTGTTAAAGTTAAAAAAGCAATGATGTAGGAAATATATTTCTCCTGTAACTATCTCTCTTCAGATGTATGTGCAATATTGGAACCTACTGTGACAAAGACCTTGAAAAAGTTATAACAATATCCTGGTGATGTCAATATATGCCACCTGCGAAATCCTGGAAGAGCTCTAAATCCTGGAAGAGCTCTAAATGCAGCCAGAAAGACCATTTTGGAACAGAGAAGAAAAATAAAAATATTACAGCAAGCATCTAATAGCCTGAGACAGGAAGTAAGCTCCTTATAGAATCTGATGGAGCAACTAAAGAGTAAGAAGAGTAAGAACTTGATCAGTGAAAATGTTGCGAAAATCTAAATGCTACTGTTATAGAGATTATTTTTAACTTTTATTTTTAATAAGAAGCTTAAAAATATGAAATGTAATTGCATCGACACTCATTTATCGATCTTTAAAATATGCTATTAAAATAGTAATTGCGGGACATTCTCCATATATTGTAATTATATATTATCTTTATATCTTATCACTCTTATCTTATTATTATATATTGTCATTATATCTTATCATTCATTATATGCTACTCTATCATATTAGAGTCTGTTCTTCATCACCGAACTAGTGCAGACTTTCGGAATTTGAAAAAAAACATGATTCTGTGTACAAAAAAGAGAAAAACAGGACTCGAACAAGCCAACGCAGTCAGTTCAGCCGTTAAAGATCAGCTCATTACAACTTAAGTCTTCTGCTTAATACCATCTCCATCTTCTCTGTAATTCGACTACGCATATTCTTATTTACAGGTTCGAATATCATGCATTACGAGACACAATAAAGAGGAAAATTAATCCGAGAGATAATACCCTGTCAGTTTTTGAAAAGTTCTCGAAAAAGATTCGCGCGTCGTTCGAACACCGAGCCGATTGCACGTGAGCGATCCTCTTTGAACTCAGTCCTCGCAGTTCGTCTATACTGCTCGTTTCACGCGCGCTCATTCGCCGATATTCTCGAAATAACCCCGCATATCAACAGTCGCGAGCGAGTTTCTCGATGCTCTCGGCGGAAAAGGACTGAAGCGAGCGAGCCTTTCCTCGCGAGTGGATTCGTCTGCGCTGCGTCGTCGCCGGACGAACCGAGGCACGCGCTATTGTTCGGGTGGCCGAGGTGACACGTTTCCCGCGTATTAGGCGAAAATTTGGCGGGACGGACTGCGCGGCGGTAGAAACGGGCGGAAGAGGGAGACTAGAGAAAGTAGGAGGAGTGCGCGCGTTAAAGCTCTGTTTAATGGGGTGGGCGTCCGAACGGTGGAACGCGTACGCCCCTGACGGCCCAGCCGGACCCGAGCAGCTCCAGTCAACTCGGCCGGCCGGCGGTGGTGGCAGCCAGTCGCGAGCGGCGCGAAGCAGCAGCAACCAATCGACGCGTCCGTCCCATCATCCACCGGGCGCAAGTTGCAACGTTGGCGACGTTGTGACCTCGCGCACCGCCCCATCGCTCCCCTGTCCGTGAGCCTGTGCGCCTGTGCGTCGTCACGGCTATGCTCAGCCTGCTGTGTATCTTTACGACGGTATTCGTTAGTATTCGTTCTTCCGTTTCCGCGAGACGTGAATAAGAGGAGGCCAGCCACGGGGCGTGTAGTGGGTGTATGCGCACACGTGCAACGAGTTTAGCAACTCTCTCTCGCGCGAAACGCTTCCTCCGCCCGTATTATCGCGGGCCTACTCGCAGGCTCGTTCGGGTTCGGTCAGTGGGCTGGCGTTTGTGTCGTCGTCACTGCCGCTGAGTGCCGTCGAGTGCGGGAGAAGAGAGACGTGGACGCGGCTCTGTGCTGGACGTCGCGAAGGGGAGGACGTCTCTCTCGTGGTGGATCTCGCGTCATCGTATCGACCTACGGAGGCCGCCTAACGCAGTTAGCGATTGCTGCTGGTTACTGGCGTGCGCGGGCGCATACAGCTCTCTCTCTTCAGTGGCGCGCGTCTTTGCCGCTGCACGTGTGCATATGTGTGGCTTTGTGTCTCTCGCAGGCGGTAGACGACGCGCGAACAAAGGCCAACGGGAGAGCTGTGAGTTTCCAGGCGAGACTGCTCTCACCGAAAGCGCTGTTGGTGTTGGTACGCTTGTAAACAGGCAGGCACGTGCGGTGACGCCTCCCGATCGATTTTGACCGAGTTCGGACCGACCGATCGACGAATTATCGGGCCGAGTGTAACGAGTTGGTACTCGTTGACGAGAGAGAGAGAGAGAGAAAGAAAGAAAGAACGAACGCGTATCGTTGCTGGGCGTCTTAACTGTCTCGATGCGAAGACTATTCGCCCGAGACTGTCGGACGCCTCGACCGTGCTAGCGTTCGCAAGGTAAGGACGCCGATATCTTCCGGCGAGGTGGTAACACGTGCTCGTTAGGTGTACTTCCAAGTTAGGTGGAGTCCCGTGTGCCAAGTGGGTGGAGGCTGCATCGCGAGTCTGCCTTCCCCGTTATCAGCGGCGCCAGGGTGTGAGTGAGGAGCGTCACAGGGGACAAGCGGGTGAGTGGGCGGGTGTGCGCCGCATACATGGTTAGATCGCCATTGTGTTGGGCTCGTGCGCGTGCTTGATAGGAGCCGGGAGGGGCGGTAGAAACAGGGGCGTAAGGAGGCGGTCCCCTCGACCGGGTTCTCGCGAGGAGGATGTTCGCGGTCTCGCCTCTCTCGTCGTCGCTCTCGACGGCCTTTGCTTGAGGAGCAACGAGAGAGAGAGAGAGAGAGAGAGAAAGTGCTGAGAGCCGTCGAAACGCACGTGGCTCTTGCTTCTCGTACCGACGCGATTTTCCAAAAAAGGAGGAAAAAATTCGTCGTACTATGTTGCTTCTTCCGCGCGTAAAATCGTGTCCTCGAGGTACGACACAAAAGGAAGCGAAAAAGAGAAAGTTTTGCAGGTACGAAAAACAGGGTCACGGAGAAGCGAGAAGAAAACTGAGAGAAGGACAAAGCGAGAGAAGAGCTTTCAGCTCTCTATCTCTCTCTCTCTCTCTGTGGTCTTGTCCTTCAGCTTTTCATTCTAAACCCAATTTCATCAACTAAACATTGACTAAACCTTTACCTGAGTTTAGACTCTCTTAAGACGAAGGATTTGTTATGATGTTCATGTATGATAGTTTACAAATCTACAGTATAAATAACACGAACTCTAGATTTGCAATATTGATAGTGAATATGGGAACGCAAAGACATATAAATTTTTATTGAGCGACACGATTTTTCTCTGTATTCGAGCTACGATAACGCTTATATAAGATTGCACAGATACTTTAATGTTTGCTAAGTACAGGATCATCAGAATTTTTAAATTACATATCGAAATTTTTTTTTGTATATCATGACTCGGTTATGCAAAGAAGTAGCAATGATATCTCGAATATTAATTAGACGATGTGGCATTTTTAAGGAAACAAAAAACAAGTATAAAAAATAAGATTTTTAGTTACAGTACTTCTCGTATATATAGTCAACCACAAAAAAGGTTGCAATATTTTTAAAATAAATTTCGGAATGTATCCCGTGTCCAATAGGAGAATTCGTTTTTTAGTAATTTTCAGTAGATACATTTATTTTTTTATTAAATACGTGATATTGCGAAAAACCGAGTTTTCCCTACTTTTCCACGGATTTCTTCGGTTTCTATTCCAATGTTACAAAAATTCACATGTGTTTATTTTTTTTCTTAAAGAATGCAAGAAACAAAAAGGGCCGCGAAACAATTGTGGCTTCTTTCGAAACTTTAATACTAAAAAAAAGTAAAAAAAATCTGTGACTGATCGTATAGTACATTTATTTGAATATCCCGCGCTTTCACGTGACGGGTTGGCGACGGTCGTTCTGTAAGGTTGGCAACGTTGTAAAAGTTTCGGGAAGCATTTATCTGGTAACCGATGAGAGGGCCTGTCTTGTAAATTATTCGTGAGAATCATTCTCGTGAACCTTCTCCCATTGGACGGCTGTGTCCCAAAGTGCCTGAAAGAACACGTGTTCGTACCTTTCTAGAAACTGAGCGTGGATATAGTATTTTTGACGCCATCTGACTCAGATCTGGATGTTTACATATTGAAATGCATCGCTAGTTATTCGTGCATCATGACACAGTTCTGGCTGACAATTCGACAGCTGCAAAGTGTTGTTTTGCATGTATGAAAGGTTACACACAAGTTCAAAAAATGAATAACAGATTACACAATATTAAATTAATGAAGAAAATATGGGGATGATTTTAAATTGTATTAATAAACAACCATGAAGAGCCCGATTCTCATCGGTATTATTTCTCTACCTACATTTACTTTACGAGACGTCTCTCGAATCTATTTATAATTTTCTAACAATCGACCAATTCTTTACATCGTTTAAGATTGTGACTTGTTGAGTGTTCAAATGGCCCTGATTTTTTCACATAAATCTACCTCTTGAAATATTCCTTACTCTTGACTTTTGGCCGTCAGATTCAAAATTGATACAATTTTAGATATGATTTTATGCAATGAACGTTGTTTTATATACTGTAAAATTAACAATATTTAATAAAGAAAATTGATATGAATCACACAGTCTTCTTTTTGCTTTCTATTTTCAGGAGCATCCTTTCTAGAACAAGTACTTGCCTGTAGCTGTAGACCAGTTATTGACAGAATTATACTTATATTATGGATTCCAGCACAGTGATATTCAATGTGAAATAGCATCAGACATATTGTTATAAATTGTGCGCAGTGTAAAACACAATCATTCACGATGAAACGGAGCATAGATGGGAGAAATATTTCGCAAGTAAGATATTCGTCGTATGCTTGAATGTTATTTTTGTAATATCTATTTTTCTACGTTGATGTGTTGATGAACGTACATTTGCAGGATGAACTCGGAGAGTCGGATCCTTTACAGGCACCGTTGCCGTCGCAGCAACAGGACGAGGCGGATCCGCAACAATTAGATCAGCAACAACAGCAAACTGCCCAGCCGCAAATTCGTTTCTTAAGTGCTAACGTATTGCAACAACTGCAGCAACAGCAGGATGTTCAGCAACAGGCGCAACAGCAGCAACAACCGCAAGTTATCACTCTGCAACAGCTGCAGAATTTTGTGCCTTTACAAACTCAGCAAACACAGCATGATCAGCAGAGAGCGCAGACAATTTCTGTCCAGTCTCTGCCCCATCAATTCTTACAGGTATGTAAAGTCGCAATCGCGTAATGTTGTTTGCTAATTATTATAAATACTTCGCACGCTCTGTACATATATATAAATAAATAAATAAATAAATATATATATATATATATATATATATATATTTCACCTTTCGATCAATGTATTTTCACCTCTTTGTGTTTTAGTCACGATAAATAATTCACCGATAATTGACAAACGCCCACTTTCTTTTACAGGGTGCTCAGATTATTAGTACTCAGACACAGGCTCTTCAGCAGCAGCAGCAACAACAGAACCAGCAGCAGCCGCAGCAGCAACAAACCCAACAGCAGCCGCAGCAACCGCAGCAGCAGCAGCTTAGTTACAGTGTAATCCCGCAGATGCAGACCGTCAATATAGATGGACAAGAGGCTCTGTTTATTCCGTCCTCCGCGATATCCGCGGGGGGCGGTCATCAAACGCAGCCGACGATGCAGTTTGCAACCTCGAATGGTCAGCAAATGCAACTAGCTAGTCAACAGGTTCAATTAGCCAATGGCCAGACTATTATTACACCGCAACCTGTTAGCCTGATAAGAGCGCCGAATGTCTTTCCTACTTCGATTATACAGAACATTACGGGGCAAACGGTGCAATTGCCAACAGGTATGTCTCTTGTTTCAATGAAAATTAAGCGGAGAACCTCCGTTATTTCTTCCATTTCATTTCCTCATAAGTACAGTTTCGATACTTCGTATTAGAATTCTTTAAGTAAGAGTCTAATCTTCGACTTTTTTTTTTTTTTTCAATAAAAATGACGTCTGGTTTGTGACCAAAACATCTTTATTTATGATGATTGTCTGCGATATATCGAGTTCAGGCATGTTTCTCTTAGGACATATACGTATCATTTATCTGATTACATATAATACTATTTTTACATAAAAGTAGATTTCTTAATTTCTCGAAAATTAGTGTCTCCATTATTTTATTATCATTTATCTCTCATCTTAGAATAACATTTAGTTACAGATAGAATCTATTTACTTGACAATCCTCAGTTTCGCCATTTTTGATCAAATAAGGTTCTAGACCAATCAATAAGAAGTCGAAGGATGACCAAACTCTTACTCGAGGGACTTTACATTGTACATATGTGTCTAATTATCTTTGTTCTGGCGTAAGAGACCGATCAAATAGTGCGTTCGTACATTTCCACAGGTCAAAGTGTACAAGTGAGGCCGCTCCAGTTTCCTATGCAACATGTTCAACAAACCGTGCCTGTGCAAGTACCAGTCACTGCCAGTAACGGCCAAACCGTTTTTCAGACTGTACACTTCCCTGTTCAAGCCTTGTCCAATGTTTTCAATATGCCCACGACACAAATGATACCTCAGATCACACAAGTAAGTTACAAGACATAGTCGTCTAAATAGCATAAAATAACCAGTTACACATTGCAATGAACGAGTACATTGTGTGTGTGTGTGTGTGTGCGTGTGAACGAGGATACACATTCTGGTCGCTTTAATTTCAGCAGTTACCTCAAGTAGCATCAATAATCTCGCCGAATGGTCATATCCAGCAGGTGCAGATCGCTAATATACCACAGCTGCAGAATCTTCAGGTACCGACAAGTCGAGAAGTAACGAATAGATCCGTTTTCATTGTGCGATTCTGCTTGAATACCGTGCGCACTGACCGTGGTAATTATAGAATCTACAAGTAACACAGGTAGCTCAGCAACTTTCCCATCAACAGGCGCAGCAACAAGTCGTTCAGCAGCAAACTCAGCAACAAGTAGTGCAGTCGGTTCAGCAGCAGCAACAGCAGCAGCAACAAGTCGCCCAAGCGCAGCAGCAGCAGCAGGTGCAAGTGGTGCAGCAAGTGATACAGCAGCAACCGCAGCAAGCGGCGCAGCAGCAGCAGCAGCAGCAAACGCAACAGCAACAACAGATACAATCTTCCACCCCATCGTCGACTGTAGCGACTTGGAGCACAACAGTTGCGACTCCCAGCAATGTGCAGGTAGGTAATATATATCTCTCTCTCTCTCTATAAAGTAGGTGAAATTCTCTCTGTGTACGTATGTTTATCAGCGTTTTCAAGTGATGTGAAAAATTTGGTCCTCCCAGGTACTCGGTATAAGTGCATTAGGAAGAACTGTAACGGGAAACGCTAATGTGATCACCACGAAAGATGGCCAAAAGATCGACATGCAGACGTTGTCCACCTTAGCAAGAGCGCCCGAAACGGTTGAGGGTGACATTAAGGTAACCAGTATCGACGCTAGTCAATTAGCTAGTGGTCAGGTAATACATATCCCTGCCGCACAGTCGGCTCAACCTACGGTGCAGCCTATTACGATTACAGGTGAATATATCATCGATCGATTGTTTTTTCATTAACTAGAAAAGTCATGCCTCGATTCTAAACCCTCTAATAAGTAAAATTAGAGTCGGATTCTACCTTCATGCTCTGTTCATTTTTCATCTAATTAATATACAAAATGGGTAAAAGACCTTCTTCCTTTGTTTACTTATAGATGAAAAAAATATAATGAAACTTACAGACTTGAAAGAATTAAAAAAAAAACTGAAAAACTCTTTGACGTCCTGAATACCCACCTTGCCATTAGAGGGTTAACTGAAAAGTTAAACAGAAACTGTCGTCGTGCAAGAGCGGAATGATACACTCTAAGCGTCTGTTGTAGGAGCGCAAGGACAGCAATTGACGCTCATTCCCGCGTCTGCGCTGGCAAACCTGACCTCGCAGCAGGGCAACATGATGAGGAATGTGAGCAACGGGAGCATCATGCAAATCCAGCCGGCTGCCGGGATGAACACGACGAACGGTTTTCTGCAGTCGATACCAGTGCAAAATATTCCAGGCTTAGGCAACGTGCAAGTGATACCAGCGAGCGCGTTGCAACCCGCCACGGTGCAAACGTTACCCGCCACCGCTGGTACCCCCATCGTCGCTACGCCCACTGTACAGCTTGACTCGAACGATCCTACCAAGTGGCAAATTCTTCAGACCCTTCAATCGAACGGAACCTTGACGACGACCACTCCCATACCGCAACAACAACAGGTATCGAACGCGTCCAACTCCAATGCAGAGACCGACAGTAATAAGCAACACCGAAGGAGAGTCGCGTGCACATGCCCTAATTGCGGTGAGGGAGAAAGGTGTGTATATATGTAAACAATTACTTTCGTCCTTGTCAAACGCCAAGTGCTATTCTCTAGATATATTCAAATACTGTTCCCGAAATTCTACAAAAATTGTACAAAATTATAGAGAATTATTCTGTGAAGTTGTAGAAAATTATTTTGTAAAATTATGTAGAACATCACTTTATAAAAATTTATAAAATTTTGAACAGAGTGGTAGTTCATAACATAATCATGTTTTCATAACATTAGTGTGTAGTAAAAATCGAC
Source organism: Dinoponera quadriceps (assembly GCF_001313825.1). Taxonomy (NCBI): domain Eukaryota; kingdom Metazoa; phylum Arthropoda; class Insecta; order Hymenoptera; family Formicidae; genus Dinoponera; species Dinoponera quadriceps. The sequence continues at coordinate 261,971 of NW_014554446.1, read as the reverse complement.
CACTAACATCACCAGGAAGAACATTATGTCGGTAACAACGACAGTAAAAAAAATTGTTTTATGTAGAGCTGGATGTATATCTTAAAGAATTATATGTAAATACATATATACAGACAGGGTGTCCCATTAAGGTCGGGACCCTTAAAAATCTCGAAAAATATGTTTTACAGGAAAGTGTTCCAGTAAATAGATCCAGTAAATAGATTCAGTAAAGATCAGTAAATAGACCGTTTTAAACCCTATAGCTTTTATGCGAAGCATTTTTCTGTAAAACTTATATTTTTCGAGATTTTTAAGGGTTTCCTGACCTTTTTGGGACACCCTGTATACCTTTCTGCAGAAACCGAGACTTGACCAGGAAACGACAACATATATGTCACATCGCTGGTTGTAATAAAGTGTACGGAAAAACTAGTCACTTGCGCGCTCACTTACGTTGGCACACCGGCGAACGACCGTTCGTTTGTACCTGGGTGTTCTGCGGCAAAAAGTTCACCAGGTCCGACGAGCTGCAGAGGCATCGTAGAACGCATACCGGCGAGAAGCGTTTCCAGTGCGGGGATTGCTCGAAGAAATTCATGCGATCGGATCACCTGACGAAGCACATCAAAACGCACACGAAGTTACGAAGCACGGTACGTATATAGCCGTACTTGTTGTGTACTTGTATGTACACTTGTGTGTGTGTGTGATATTACATAAAACATAACTATAGGAAGCTGCTACGTCCACTCAGGAAGGATCTTCTGACAGCCAGTCTTCCACTGAACAAAAAATCATTATAGCCTTACACAAGGAAACGGAACAGTCTGATATCGTTATTCCGGATCAAATGGATAATATGAAGAACGAGGCAACGAATCATGTGACGAACGAATGAGTTCTTTTATCTCGTAGCATCATCAATGGGGGGAGGAGGGGTGGGGGGGTGAATTAGTAAATTATTACTAGTAATGACTAGTATAATTGCCCATGTATATAATTTTTACTAGTAATTACTGCTATTAATGACAGCCGGCGTGAATATCATTATAACATAAGCAAAATTTTATTTCGAAGTTTCTTTTTTTAGCGAAAACGAGGGAGGAAGAGGAAGACTGGAACAGAATTGGGACGGAAAATTACTCCTTAGGATTAGAACTTAAGAATTAATTGATATTAATTTTTTAGTATCTAAAAGAGCTAATAAAAATCGATATGATAATGTCCTTACGTACGCATATAATTTAAATTATCTTAAATGTGTACATTATTTAAATTAGCATTAATTGCCTGAATGAAATATTCAATTTTCTTGGTTGTATACAAAAGTCGTGAGTTTACAGAGATATTCATAATAAGGTCTGTCCTTAGCTGAACTACATTGTACTTTTCAGCTTTAGAGTGGAACTAATATATATATATATATATTATATATATATATATAATATATA
>NW_014554446.1:35583-260248 GCF_001313825.1 Dinoponera quadriceps | reverse complement strand
TATATATATATATAATATATATATATATATATATATATATATATAAAGGAAAAGAAATGAAGTTCCAGTGCAACGCTAGTGCAGAGAAGAACAGGCCTATTATTCATAATGTACAATGTATTTTTTTATTGCATATATATGAGCGAGTACGCGCGCGTGTGATGTATGTATGTATATAATATATATTTGTGTGTATATATAATGTACATCGATGTATAAAATTTTGCACAAGAAAATTTTACAATTACGAACATTTTTTGATGTTATTAACAGAGACAGACAATAGTTAGAGACGGTCGGCTTCTAATTTATTATATTAAACCAAATTATTTTAAACCGAACCAACACTGTCGCGCGTGCGACAGTGCAAAGTTTAAAGAAGCTGTCTCGAACTTAAGTCGCAATATTTTATGTACATACACAACCCAAGAAGTAATGTGAGCACCCGTAAGGAACATTCGCGAAGTGTCCGTGTTAAAATATGACGATGTGACTCGAATTACTCGTAGAGTAATGGAAATCAAGAGATGCACGTATTTTCTTATTGACTCAGATGCAAGTTTAGCAGAACGGAACTCCCCAAGAGTTTTATCCCTTTCCTACTATCGAAATTACCGTTGGAAGCGGAACAAATTCGTCATGATTCTTCGTGTATTAAAGCTGTCGAGAAAACAGAAAGAGTAAGCTATTTTTATTCTGAATCCGTCCATGTGGGGTATTTATATAATTATTATTATAATTATATAAATACCCCATTTATATAATTATTATTATAATTATATAAATTATACATATGTGTGTGTTGCATAGATATATTGTAGATGTCCGCTTTTGGTAGCGTACACACACTATACAATACTGTTGTGAGATTACATTATTCCCGATAATTATCCCGAGAGAATACAGAAGAGATGTAACCTTGGGAAGTAGTTTCACCCGTTAAATCTGCATCCTTATTCTATCTTGATTCAGTGGCATTTCATGAACAATATAAATGTCGAATGAATGAAGATGTATAATAAATAAGGACGCGCTCTGGCCCCAGAGGATAGGTGTGTCGTCGCGAGCCATGACGTGCTCATCTACATTCCTCTACACTCTAAAAAAAGGACTCTAATGCACTCCAGCGTGTATATTAAAAAAAGAAAAAGGAAAAAAAAAGGAAAAAGAGAGAAAACAGTTAAAAGCGTTCCACACTCGAAACTCTCCTACCCAAAAATTCGGGTCTCTATCTCAGTATTCAAGTATTCATTCGAAATAAACGATTTATTATTCAAGACAGGACAACGACGGCTTGCTGGTAAAGCGTAATGCGTTGTTCCTTCTGTCGTGTGTGAGCGCGTTTTGGCGGAGGGTGCTTTGTTCATCGCGTGACACAGATAACGCGGAAACGTTTCTCCGTTTTTTTATTTGTGTATACATGACAATTATTGGCCGAAAGATTTTAGGTAACTATATGTAAACATCTAAATGCTACTCACATCTTTTTTTTTCTTTTTACGTTACATTCTATCTCGTGTTTACAATGTAAACGTCACAACGTTTGTCGGTCGCTGCAAACTACACATTGTGGTTGTAAGGATTTACGTTTTACGAGTGTGTGGGTGTGTATGTGTATGTATGTGGATGTGTGTATGTATGTGTGCTTGTTCTCTCTTGTATCTCTTTTTTTTTGCTATAGAAATATGTGTAGATACATTGTGTATCTTTCTATTTTATTTCTATCGCGTCATACGCATTTGTATCGTAAACATTAGTTCCCGCGAAGAAAGAAAACCGAAAAAATGATGCAGCAAGCAGTTTTAATGCTTTTAAGAAAACTTTGCGTCTCTCTTGGAAACTGAAAAGTAAGAACATTTGTCGCATATCTGCATTCTTATTCGTCGAGACTCAGAAGTTATTGAAGTATATGTACATATTTTAATACGGCCACAGTTCATCGGACACGATCAAATTTAAAACGAAATTAAATTAAAAATGAAAAAAAAAAGGAAGAAGTAATTACGACTTAAAATGTCTTTTTCGTGTGTCTCCTTCGTAATCTCTTAGCGTATATATAAATTAAAAGCCGAAATGACGTAATTTCGGTGTTTTGATTTAGGTTTCATTAGCTTCTTATGATTCACCGATCACCTGCTGGAATTAATTTGCGTGGCGATGCAATGCATTTTAATTGCCTCTCTGCAGACGAGAACGTTTTACAAGGTAAGTTTTCTTTCCCTCGAAGATTTCACGATATCTACTTTTCTCGCTTAAATTTATTAATTTGTCCTCTGAATTGCGTTCTTCTCTTTCGTACATGTACGTGTTTTACTGAGTCTCGGCGATGTGAAAATTGTTTTTTTGTATAAATATCAGAAGATCGCTTTTGTCAATTTATTTCGAGCTCACTTTGACCGTCGCCACTTAAAGCGAAGCTGTCAATTGTGTAAACAACGTCGGTAAAGTTCATGTAAGTTGCTCTTACAATTTTACTGGAATTAAATCGTAAAAGTTCTTTGTCGAACGAAAGAAGCACCAGATATGAAGATATGAAAATTTTTTTTTCATGAGATTCCAATTCGAATTTCAGAGTGCAATAAAAAAAAATGAAAACTAATAAACACAAATGTGTCAGATTGTCTATGATTTTGCTATTTTTATATGTTGATGTTCGTTTAGTATAATACGCTGAATGTGGAACAGAACAGTCGTTTTCAACTCAACACTTCACATTGAGATATCGGTCGATTAAGTGACAATATAGTTTAAATTTTGCAGTTAATACATGGTAGTATCTGTAACAAGATATATGCAATTACGTTAAGGATAAGAAAGTTGTGTCGGGAATTATAATCAGCATTGTGAAAATAGATATACATTCGGCTAAATTACGCGCGAAACAAGGTAAATTGAAAGATAAATATCACTCTCAAATCTCACTCGAGGAAGTACTGGAGCTACTGCCCGCAGATGAAGTAGATGACGAAGTGGATGACGTGCGGCTACTGTTTGATTCATTAGCTGCCCTGCGATACACAAATAGAAATAATACATTATCAACAAATGAATCATAACAATTTACTGAAAACAATCTGGCTGATACAAATTTCTATAAATAGGAGAAGAGAGGAAAGGAGAAGCGGACAACCATGTTATTTTGCACAGAAGATCGTTTAAAATGACTTGTGTTTCTTTATTTTATCGGACTGGAGGACACTTGCAACTGCAAAAAAAAAATCAAATGAAATGAACGAAATCATAATTTCAAATTTTTGCATAATTTTTATTTTTGTACGGAAAAATGTTAAAAAAAAAAAGAGAAAGAGAAAAGAAAAAACAACAACAAGTTTCAATTCGGAGCAATTAGAAGTCGAACTCTCACAGCCGCGACCGCGTGTTGAGTCACGTGTGGTCTTTCAGAAATACACATATGCCAAGATAAATATCTCATTGTATCAACAAATATATATATATATCTTGAGGAAATATATATATATATATCTTGAGGAAAAGGAACTTACCTGAACAAAGCAGCTAAACTGGGTCCAACAGTATCTTGATTCGCTTCAGCTGAGTTCTGATCTCCCAAGCTTTGTCTGCAAATGGGACAAGTTCCATGCTGGCAAAGGAAAATATCAAATAAGTAGGGTTTACGCTCCGCGAGATACCGATGTATCTATATAAATTAAATCGACATTAAAAATGGAACATTTGTCAGTCTTTCTCAGCTTACTAATTCCAGCCATGGCACAATGCACGGTGCGTGATAGACGTGCTGACAGGGTAGCTGTCTAACTGGTTCCGACAGTTTGAAGTCCTCCCAACAAACGGAACACTGTAGTTTTGAGTCTGCATAATACCGAACGCTTTGATAAAATCTTGTTCGACAATTCGATATGTAATAAATTATCATTGCCATGGTTGTTACGCGTGAAATCAATAATCTGCAGCTTATACGTTTTACACGCATAATACATACATACATACATATATATCGCGAATTTAACTAAACGGACATACAGCGGACAAAAAAAAAAGTATTTGTACACTTCGTAATCTTCGAGTAATCGAGAAATGGAGAAATACTGCTACAATATACAATTACTAATGCATAAATTCGAGTGAAAATATACATATCCCGATAAGGGATATGTTCGCAGCAACGCAATAGCCTTTCCTACGCAACATTTACGTTGTATTTCTTACGTAAAATTTAGTCTAGAAAGAACAGAGTGTGTAAATACTTTCTTTTTCTCGGCTGTGTTACTTTGGATACTGACCGACTTGACTTTGCGATATGGTAGTTGTGGGTATTTCGTCGATCTGCTTGCGTGGTAAGGGCGGTGGTCCGGTACCATCCATTTGGTTCAACAATTGCGTAACAATAGCGTCTAATCCATCGCGACCCCAAACATAATCGCCGGGATTTCCCAAGAACAGGCTAATATCGAATCTACATTATTTCGTTATTGTTTTAGTAACGCTGAGGGGTAAATGAAATGTTTCTTTTAACAACTTGCTCCTCATGGCTGAATGAGCTTTCAGAATGTCTGACTGTCACCGCCACTGTTGAGAAGACATATTAAAATACGACGAATACGTGTGCACAGCTCTACGAGAATACGCACACGTCCGTAGCGGACGAGAGAAAGGGAGAGGGCGCACAAAGAGCAGGAAGATTAAAATAAACCCAAGTATGTACGGGCACAGAAAGTCTTCCCGATCTATGCTTACGACGACCCTTTTTCACTCTTGAGATGAGTGGAACACACTCTTAGAGCCATCTACGTTTCAGTTATATCTTGTATATTTTATCATTCGTTTTATGATTGATTTGTTAAATTAAGATGCGTAATTCTGTAAGCCCGGATCTATCTATCTACCTGTTGTACTTGCGAGTTACGATCTAAATTGCGATGGCTTAATATCAATTACGGGTAATCACAGGCAAATGGTATGGAAATGACTTACACAGATGGCTGTGCATCCTGTCCCACAGTGTGACCCAGACCAGTCGCTCCCGAGAGATTGAAAATAAAATCGTGTATGAAATTTTCTACGGGCACCGGTAAGGTTTCTTGTCTCCTCCGGGTACTGAAAGTTAAATAGAATTATCAAATTACAATTACAAACTTACTTACCAATTTTGTACATGCTATGTACATATATACATATATGAATAACCGGTACATTCTACGTCTTGGGGCACTGATATAAAAGGAAAAAAAAAAAATATTAAAGAAAGTCTTAATAAGTATTAAAATTTAAATTATCATATGTTAGTAACATGCACACATACACAATGTACTTATGTACAGGGAAAAGAAAAGCGATGTACCTGCTGCTACGACGTCCTTCTGGGGGAGTACGGTTCCAATTGGACCTTCTTCTGCTACCGAGCACATAATTTCTGCTACCTGCACCTGGTTGTTGATTGGTATTTGAAAGGCCCAATATCATATCTATTAAATCCCGATCAGCTGGATAACGTTGCGAAGACTGTATCAAGTAGACAACAAACAATTAGAACGATCGCAGGCGTATATTGTTATTTTAGTGCATTAGAGACTTTTCAATAGGTTTACATTGCTCACATTGTATCCTAAAATATCGACGTCAACATCGCTTAGATCTTCATTGCTAACATCCACGGTTGAGTTGCAGTCATTACTGCTGATTTCCAGCTCCTCGATGAAACCACTTGAGCATTGTGGACACGTGTAATTCTGGTGAAAAGATAAAATATCAATTCAATAAAATAATATTCAGCCACATGTTGTTCATTTTTTACATAATGCTTTTCCTTAAAATGAAACAATCTTTTTGGTAAAGATAGTTTCAGGAAAAGAAAGTGAGGTAGGGATAAGTAGCCAATTCTGTGATCTGATCAAAATAATATATATATATATATAATGGATGAAAATAATCAAAGAATAAATGGGTAGATTTAAGATAATGATCTTGTTTTCAAGGTACAAGGTACAACTGATCATTTTCTGCAAAGTCATTTTGCTACAAGAAGCAAAGGTATTCTTAATAAGTGCATTTTTCACAAGAAATACTACTGTTTGATTAATTAGAAGAATTTATTCAGTTCTCACTTATTAATTCCTCAATCACGATACAAATATTAAGGCTATATTATTTTATTATATTGTAATAATCAAATATCCTCACTTTGGATCAATTTATTTGGTCTGTTAGATATTTAAGTACATAACAATGTTTTTGTGTATATGTTTTGAGAATATTGCAATTACAGTAGAACTGGCCATCCGAATAAATTCAATTGGTTCAAGTTACTACAAAGGTAATTGGATGCATTGTTCTCACAAATATACAGTTCTACACAAGCAACAAATACCAGGGAACAGATGTTGCGAAAAGAGTCCCTTTTGATCAAAAGACAATTTCGAAGGCGACATTGTTGCGGATGATTCAAACTTTTTACAAACATCATCATGAGTAGGATATATTCGTGCTGTTAACATCCACATTGTTGGACTTAGAAATAATAAAGGAGCAATGATACAGAGGAAGGTTTACGCGACAAATGTGACACCGCACTTGCTGTCTCGTCGTTCGGTGCGAAATATCACAAAGATCGGAATATTCTCTCGCGTAGAAACGGACGAGAGAGGGAGAGAGAGAGGGAGAGAGATGGACTTCCCGCACGTTGTCCCCCCGGAATGACAGTTTCTCGTAATGATCGTCCCTTTATATGGCATTTGCCCGCTTAGGCGTGCCGAGGAGGCTCAGACAGGCGGTCGGGCCGTTGGGTGACAGTCGCGGGAATTATCATGATTTACTTACTGGCAACAAACGCTCAATTTCGACACTGCATTTGTGGCAAAAAAATCGAGATATCGGTGCTCCGTCCACAACGGCTTCCGCCATGTTTTACGTGTCCGTTTCTACTTCTCCGTAGATGTGGCTGTGCAGCTACACTTTCTGCCCTTAAAATAAAACAGATACACCATTTAGGCACGTGAGAGCGAGAGGACGAGCGCGCGCGCACGCACACGAGAGAGGGAGAGAGAGAGAGAGAGAGAGAGAGGGCAGAAGCAAAGTGCAGCGAGGTGTAGCTGGACGACAGACCTTGTATTTCGCGGCTAGCTGTTAACCAGCAACTCTAATTTCATCGGTCCACTTCAACGCTCGGACAAAGCTGATGACGTCCGACCACGCCGAGCCTTGTCCACTGTTTCCTCAGATCACCCAGGACTCGTTGTGAATAATCGTAGCGATTGTCTGGCGCGGACAAATACCACCGAAGGCAACGTGTATTATCAAAGATAGACAATTCTTATAGAGAATTGCGCAAGTTGCGTAGTGATAAAAAAAAATCCGATCTACGCTGACTAACGCCCTCTCGGTAAACTTACGGAGAAGCCGGAGAACGCCATATCTGCCATTATTTTAGCGACGATAACGTAAGTCAAAATCAGTTTAACTTTCACGACATGATGAGCGTACACAGCGTGGCGATGATGGAAGTATCTCGACAAGAAGCACAATCGACACGGGATATTCCAACGGTGACACCGTGTCACCGGGGAAAAAACTGAGAGCGGACATGTCCCCGATTTTAACGTTTTCTCGCTTCGAGGCGCCCCTATGCGCGTGACCTTGAACCGCACGGCCAATTTCCTCCGTCGGTAATATCGGAAAGCCCACAATTCTGGTTCCGCATGAGTTATATTAGGAATAAATATTCATTATTAAGAGTGAGAATCAGGAATATAATATGATTAAACATAATGCACGATGGAAAAGATATAGAAGTAGAACAAATATAGAAATTGTGTCATACATTGTCATATATTGTGCGCAGGGCCTATGTCGAAAGAGTGGAATGAAAAAATTGTTTTCAAATAAGAAAATTAAGGTCGGATTTTATACATAAGATTATCTTAAGTTCATTTTCGGATGTTGTACGGCTCATTTCATTGGCTACGAAACATATCGAAACCATTTATATTTGGCTGTATGATCAGCGACAAAATGATTGCATTTTTTTTCCGGCGAGTTTCTCAATGCACCTCGTATCTAATGGGAAAATGCATATCCTGAGAATTACTAAGAAACAAATTTTCCTACTGGGCACGGGATGCGTTCCAAAACTTACAAACAGTGTTGCAACCGTTTTGTCACTGATATTAAGTTGATTTAATTCTCCCCCGGAATCGTCAGAGTGCGCTGAAGGCGCACTCATTGTAATTGTCTATCTATACGTGGAAGATTAATCTTGGCCTGTCACGTATCGTCTTGTAAAAAAACGTTCGAAGAGTTCGATCTTGAAAGATTATCAGAGAAATATAGTTTAGTAATTTTTATATATTGCGTATATACGGTTTATCGTACGGATAAATTGTACTGCCTATTGTTCATTACCATGACATACTTACACTCGTGGGAAGAATTTGAAAAAGGTGCCGAGAGGTTATATCTGCAAGATCCGTTGAATGTATGTTTTACAACATGTTACTATATAGTCGTTATCATATCGTCATCATATTTATATATTTATTATATCATCATGTTCCTGGTATCGTTTGTATTTTAATTACCTATAGTAATGATACTTATTCAATTGCAATTACGAGTACATGTTTGTAGCAACAATGTTGGGGGCTTTTATATAGGGATCACTGTTGATATTAATTTATTAATATTTAAATTAACAAAGATAGCCACAATTATTTTTAATCGTGATTTAGAAGTCATTATAAAAGCAAATCTTATTTAAAAATCAAGATTGTTCTCTGCGTAATTTCTATCATTTGTAATATATAGATTCAAAAGTATATCATTAATATATTATATTATTATTATCTACTCTTCCACACAAGTCATTCTAGTGCAATGATCATACGAATGAATCAAGCCTTGTGTAGAATGTTTGTTTATATTAACTTTATATATTGTTCACAAAGATTATTTTAAACTAATTATATTTCTTATTGTATAAAAATTAAGAATATTTCTTGTATAAGCTATCTACAAGATTTTTTTGCTTTCTATTGCCTATTTGTGTTAAAATGGAAACATATACAAGAGAAAGCAAGTGCTGATATCGTATCATATAGTGTTAATCAAATCTGCACTTGTGTATCTTTACTGTAAATCAAATCTATGCTTCTTGCAATTGTGAATAATATTGAATAATTATTGGCATATTATATTTTCTTATATTACATCATGCTTTTCTCTCTCTTTGTTTCAGACTCGTTATACGATGAAATATTGTCACAGTAAAGGAGTTTTATGTCTAAAGTTAACTGACAACCGACGGGTAAGCAATGTATTCTATGGTCTATGGATATGTATTACTTAATATTCCTAGCGAGAGTAGTATTAATAGCAGTGACAAATAAAATTGTTTACAGTGCCTCCAGTATAGAACAGAAATAGCTCAGGACTTAAAAAAGATGGAAAAATTTATAGGCAACCTTATGAGACATATGGCATCGAAAGATAGCTGAATAAGCAAGATTCGTATGTATAGGAATTCCTTTTTTTACACGGAGAGCGAAACATTCTGTCTATGCAGTTAAGATTTTGTTATCTCATAAGATTTAATAACTGCGATCCACGGATATTAATTTTGTTCAAGGTACAAAAGCTTTTTTAAATATACAGTATATGCGTATGAAACTGCTTTATTATTATTTTTTCTTTTTTATTTTTTTCATTTAAAGTTTCACGATTATTTCGGATGGCCCCGTTGCCTCCTCGTTAATGTTCTGGAACAAACGAAGTTGTCGTGTAAGTCAAATTATGCGAGGTCGCTTCCAATTATTTATAGTGTATCGAATTTGTTGACATCCAAAGAAATATCGGTTATTATAAGAACATATCGGTACATATTGCGTTGGATATTAATGAAGCCAAGGTTCGCATCGAGCCGACATTCGGTTCGATGTTCGAGTAAAAAGGAAGCACAAAGCGAGATGAAAAACAAGCACTTACGATATAATGGGTTGAAGAACAGCGTCCAGAGTAGTGTCAACGTGAGGGTAGATTTCTTGATTTGAAGGCAGTTCATAGCGTACCTCTCCCCCTAATTGCAATTGTGTCTATACCAAACAAAACTATTTTTACTAATCTACCATTTCAGAGAGACATTCCGTATCGAGTTATTACTTCATAGAGAGAGAGAGAAAAAAAAAAGAAATTAAGCGAATTATGTGATTGTCAGCATGCAATTTGAGAATCGTGTTGCCAGAAAAAGTACGCTCGGTTCTAGTGCAGACGTCTTAGGAATTTACGAATGTAATCGAAAGCCGAAACTTATGTGTGAAGAATAGGAAGACCTTAGCCATACGTTTCTTTGTAGAAGCATTTAGTGAACTTGTAGGACACCGAAATGATGCTGATCTACGTGTACATACGATTGACATTTTGTAACTATTTCTCACTTTTCTTTACAGTTCATCATTTTTTTTTTTTTAATAGCAAGTACGAATCTCTCAGTGAGACGTGACGAAACTCGTCTTGACTTTAATTCACTTGCAAGCAATCGATATTTGGCAAAGCAAAAGACATTACGTTCGTTCGGCGATTAAGTGTCCTCAAGGAGATATTTACAGAAGACATTTAATCGCGTATCTCCGTCCCTTGATAAGCCGAGATAACATAATCAACAATAAGAAGTATGAGCTGATATATCGGTATACGTACTACGTGGATAGGTTTACTGCTGTCGGCGGAGCTTGAGCAGCAGCTTGAAAAATCCTGCGGCGTACTCTCCCCGAGTCCGCTGTCCGTATTATTGCCTAGAGCCGATAGTATTCTGTTGTTACGAGTATAATAAAAGTTCCTCCTCGTGCTACACTCATTTCGAGCGTCGGGGAACTTCACCTCGACTCGACCGTTGCTGGACGTTGTTGACAGCAAGTTATAACTTCCATCACGAATATGCGGCACCACGACTCTTCTCTCTCTTTTGCCAACAGATCCGACAGTTCTGAAAGTGAATCCTTGACAGTCGTCTGGCATTCGTTCCCAACAACAAGCACCCAGGTCTATTGCAGCTCCCACACTCTCTTTCTCTCTCTCTCTCTCTCCCTCTCAAATCGATGCGCATTCTTTTTTTCCTTTTTCCTCTTTTTTTCTTTTCTTTTTTTGCGGGTACAGTTAACGTACATATACATAACACTGGTTATGTCCTCGGGATGCAACGTCACGCCTCGTCAAACTCAGTAACCATAGACACTCAAACACAAAAACTCCGCTTACTATACATTCGCCTCTTTCTCTCGCGCGGGAAGTACCGCGTTAGGACCGCGTTTTCTTAAAAGCGTGATCTCTCGAGAGTACGAGGAGATTCTAAAAAAAAATGCACAAGATGCGTCGGGGATGTGTCGGGGGATCGAGTGGGATGTACGAGATACGCCGTCAAGGAGACTCGGAGACATCGGCGGCCGGTGCGCCCAGCCTCGAGTGCGCCCGGCATCGTCCACCCTCCCGGATACCAATATTTATTACAAAAACATACACGGCGCGTGCCGTATATATATATTATATATAACCGTACATGATGCAACGAGAGATCGAAAACACACACATACAATAATTACGAGACCCCAGAACGAAGGCGACCGGCACGCGTCGCCCCTTCGGAATTCCACGGAACATACAGCCAGAAGCGAGTGAGTGCCAGCTAGGACGTACAAAATAAACGAGGTGCGACAAGCAGTTAATCTCACTTATTTATTAAAGGGTTCGTCATGCTTTTCTCAAAATAAATAATAGGGGCATGCTTAAAGTAAGATAATATACATGCTCGAAATAAATAAAAAATACATGCAAAAAAGATATCATGAGGGATCGGGGGTGGGGGTGACTAAACAATGACTACGGATCCCGTCTCATCCTCCAATTGCGGAGGATGGCCGTGGGGGTTGCAGACCGTCTTGAGATCATCGTACCTAGGTAGGGACGATGAATCTATGTCGTCCAATCGAGAATTGTTAGTTTGTAACGGGGATTGCTGTACAGATTGCGACTGTACCACCGTGTAGGAGATCTCCCGGCGTTGTTGCTCGCTCATCCCGCTGGTGTCGACTAGGCCGAATTCCAGGTGTCTGAAAGAACACGTGTTTCCCGTTCAACACTTCCCCTTTTTTCTCGGGAGAAAAAGTAAATCGATAACTCGTTAATATTTATTCAAGTGATCGGGTTTCCTCCGACAAGAAAGTGGACTTTCTTTGCGGAAAATATTGGACGCTTTTTAGACAGAAGAAGGAGCTGTGAATTGTGAGTAGCTGTCTATGACAATCGTAACATTTAATATGCGATATGTATATACTTTCGAAGTTCGTCCGGTAGAGGTTGCTTTTGAGAAGGGCTTCGGTGTCTACTTCTGTGTCTTCTTCTGGGCTCCGTATGACTCACCTAAGGTGATATCGGCCGAATGTTACAAAATAATTAATCTTGATATTTGAATAATTTCAGTAGTACGAATCTTAAAACGACACTTACAATAGCCTTCTGCACGCCTTCTCCTTTTCGCTTCTGCACTTCCCTCCACTGCGGCTCCGAATCTACCAATTCGTGTCTGCTGTAAAAGACAACATGTCGGGCTCGATTGTTGTCGGGCAGTGTTTGTTGATCTATTTATTCTACCATGTAAAATCGAGACAAGTGAACTATTGTATAGTTTTACTGTGAAATATATGCAAACTAGCGACTTGATGTCAAGACTAAGTCTCAAATACTCAATTTACATTAAGGGCAATCACGCTAAATTTGTAAGATATTTAAATTAAATTCAAAGTTAAATTTCTAAAATGATAAGTCAGTCCGCATGCCTTGTTGCATTAGAATTAACAGATTCCAAGAAACAGGAGAACTATCCTCAGTCAAAGCGTTGTTGACGAAGGCGGTCGGCGAACTCTATTGTTTGCGGGAATGATACTCATTATCATGTAAAATTACTTTAATTAGACGCTAGTGCTCATAAGGGATATCCAGTTAAATCTATTTACGAGGGGTGCCTTACTTATGCAACAATGATGAGAACGAGATATTATCGTTATGAGAGCGAGTGTAGCGTTTCAAGTTAACACATAACCATCTACATACCTGGAGGAACGAGAGTTTCTGTGTTTCCTACGATGCTTCCGGTGGCCGGATCTAGTGTCCGAGCCCCTCGAGAGCTCAGACTCACAGTCGGAATGTCTGCTATGTCGACGGTGACTATGACTATGACTTCTTCTACGATGACCACCGCGACTATGACTATCTCCTGAACTTTGACTCTCCACCGAGCTACTTCGACGTTGGAGTCTACTTAAGAGCTGCGTTAGAGAAGAAATTACGTTTAACAGGTAACTCAATTATAAAAGACTCATGCAAGTGTTTTATCATGTGAGCGTAACTTTGTCCGTGAACAAAGTTAAGCAGTTCTTTTTTTCATATCCCATGCAGCACACTTTATCCAAGAAATATCCTGGGAACGTTCTTAGGACGTAAAACGTTCCTTGAAGGTCCCTTGCGGGACTCGTCGAAAAAGTGTTGTAATCTTTAATCAGCCGACTGTGGTACGGTGAGAAAACGAGCGAGCATGACCATGTCAACTAACCGCCGGTGCCGTTCCCGCGGAGCGAACGGAGCGAGGACTAGACGAGGTATAAAGGCCGCGAGGCTGGCTCTGCGTCCACGGTGCGCTTCTCGTGCTCCTCGGACTCGAGGTGTTCAGCTGCCTTTGAGTATTGCACAGAACGTTGCCGCCGGATGGATTGCTGCACGGGCTCGAGATTACGGTGACGGGCGTTTCGACGAACGAGCCGACCATCTCTTGGCCCTCGACGACTCGTCTTTGCGCCCGCCGGCTGGGAGTCCGCTGAAACGGCGGCGGATTTCGCCTGATAGCTGCGTGCTTCTCCAGAGTGGATTGCGGACTGTACGAATGAAAACGGGAGTAAGGGCTGAGAGGCGGTGGACCGGTCGCCATCAGCCGGAAGAACGCCTGATGCTCCAGGCAGCATTTCCAGAGGTGACGGCAGGCTCCCTTCGACGGCGTCTCAAAACCGTGCGTCCTCTCCTCGGAATTCTTCTCGCTCACTCGCAACATAAAGTACCTGCCCTGGAAATTAATGTACCAACTCGGTGTATAAAGGGATCATCCGAAAAATTTTATAAGTGAATATTTTTAATTATATTCCTGATAGTCGAACGTTCTTCCGCATCATCCTTCATCTAAAATCTGTCTCCAAGTTTGTATATTTTGATTATTTTTACATATATAAGTAATATTCTTAAGGCTCCTCCCTGTTAAAAAAAAAAAAAAAAAAAAAAAAAAAAAAAAAAAAAAAAAAAAAAAAAAAAAAAAAAAAAAAAAAAAAAAAAAAAAAAAAAAAAAAAAAAAAAAAAAAAAAAAAAAAAAAAAAAAAAAAAAAAAAAAAAAAAAAAAAAAAAAAAAAAAAAAAAAAAAAAAAAAAAAAAAAAAAAAAAAAAAAAAAAAAAAAAAAAAAAAAAAAAAAAAAAAAAAAAAAAAAAAAAAAAAAAAAAAAAAAAAAAAAAAAAAAAAAAAAAAAAAAAAAAAAAAAAAAAAAAAAAAAAAAAAAAAAAAAAAAAAAAAAAAAAAAAAAAAAAAAAAAAAAAAAAAAAAAAAAAAAAAAAAAAAAAAAAAAAAAAAAAAAAAAAAAAAAAAAAAAAAAAAAAAAAAAAAAAAAAAAAAAAAAAAAAAAAAAAAAAAAAAAAAAAAAAAAAAAAAAAAAAAAAAAAAAAAAAAAAAAAAAAAAAAAAAAAAAAAAAAAAAAAAAAAAAAAAAAAAAAAAAAAAAAAAAAAAAAAAAAAAAAAAAAAAAAAAAAAAAAAAAAAAAAAAAAAAAAAAAAAAAAAAAAAAAAAAAAAAAAAAAAAAAAAAAAAAAAAAAAAAAAAAAAAAAAAAAAAAAAAAAAAAAAAAAAAAAAAAAAAAAAAAAAAAAAAAAAAAAAAAAAAAAAAAAAAAAAAAAAAAAAAAAAAAAAAAAAAAAAAAAAAAAAAAAAAAAAAAAAAAAAAAAAAAAAAAAAAAAAAAAAAAAAAAAAAAACAGTCGCAGCCATCTTGATATCAATGTCAGAAACGAGAAAACAGGAGCTTTAAGTTTATATATTTTAATAATATTTTCCCAGTGATCATCTACATTGCAGAGAGAAGAGTCGTTGCAATATATATATATATATTTTATACCTTTATATTTATATATTTTTACCTTGTAATAAATTTTATTGATGCGAGGCCAATAATAATTTCCTACTTTGGTCTTGTTGCGTAGCAGTATTATCCCGCTCGGTGTTAGACCTAGGAAATACTCTACGTTATCCTCGCCCTGCCAACGAAAATTGATCAGATTTAGGCGGGATTAACGAGCGAACGCTCACGCGATGTCAATTACATAGGCGGTTTTTAACAATGGGCCCACTCACCAGAACAGGATGCAGGTCTACCCCGTACATTTCCAACCACTTCACCTTATCCAGGTAATTTAATTCCGCCGCCGAGGGTAATTGACCTCTGAAAAAAAGCCGTGGGTAAAGTAACACGATTCGGAAATTACGCCAGTTTGCACGACTGATTTTTCACGGGCGTGAGATGAACGATGATTCGAACGTTAACAATTTTGTGAACCGAGAGGCTACAGAAGCTAGAAGTATGGGATAACCGGATGAGTCGTCTACAGTGGCGCTTTGTTAACGCGCCCGCAAACGCTGAATAGTTTTGGGACACGCTATCTTGAATACTAATCATCAAGCTTGACATACATAAGAGTTTTATGGATCTCTACTATACGATTCTCCAGCTCCGTGGTTTGGTTGGCGAGGAACCGAAATTCGGTGACGTAACCGGGCGAGTGCCGTCTGGGATCATAATCGCCGAGTTCCGCTGAAAGAATAACGCGACACTCGGATAAGTGGAAGAGTAAAGCTTGTTCTACGATACGCCGTGTGCCGGAATCGGATGTCGCAACGCAGCCGTTGGCCCAATGAAGAGAACTCGTTCTTCATAAATAAATTCTCTCATCGGATCACCGGCTGTGTTCCGACTCAGACATACGGCGTATTGTAGAACAGGCCTAATCGTGTGTGTAAGGAATAGCGTATATCTTAAATTTTCTTATATAACATGTACCGATTTTCTAGTATTGCATTTGTAAGAGATCGTCGATGAATTATGCAGAGATGACCGATCTTACGAGACATCCGATATGAAAGATTTCTCAATTTTCCAGCGAGAAATTGATCTTAACTTCTACTTATTTTAATTCTCCTGTTAAATTTTCCACGGAAAATTCCTCGAGAAAGTAGGTAATCACAGCAATATCGGGATAAGCGCGATTGTCCCTGTCGTCGCAGCAAAAATTTATCTGGATTTTTTCTCAATTTACTTCAATTTTCCTGATAAATTTCCCGCAATGGTGGGGCATTTCTCAAGAAAATAGCAGCAATATCGCGATAAGTGCAATTGTTCTCGTCGTCACAATAATAATTGTGAAGGGGGAATTCGTGCAATTCCTTTTGCCCCGCTTCTCTTCATTACTCGCCCGTTATCCCGTCCGTTTCGCTTCTGCATAATGCCCTTTTCTGTCTCTCGCTGTGCGCGTACGTCACCGTTGAATGCGAGGAAGTGGCATTCACTCCGTCTCTTTTGGCAAACGATAAGACGCAAACACGAGCGAGTATTTTCGTTTGCCTTCCTTTTTCCATCCCTATCTCTACGACTTTGAATCTCCCTCTCAGATAACTAACGCGTGGGCCACGGAGACGGTATCCATGGTTTGCTCGTGTATTACCTGCGTCACACCACACACGCGCACGGCGTACGTGAGTTTCGGTATTCACTAGTCGTGCTCCCTCCGCGAAGTTTTTTCCCCCTTCGCGACTTTAACGCTCTATCCGTTTCTTTTCATCGTAAGGTGGACGATGCCCGGGCGTACGGCGTGCGCGCAAGAAACGGTGAGCAGCACGTGTGCGCCTAATAGATGTACAATATATTAGGGTAATAACTCACATTGAACAACGTACGCTCCCAATTCTGCGGCCAAATCGAAGGAGACGGGTAGCCTTCCCTGCAGGATGTCCTGCTTCACTTGGAGGAAGAACTGGTATCTATGGAACAAGTTGGAAATCTTGTTACGCTCTGATTCTTCATGTCAGGTCTCGAAAGATCTTGAATTGTCGGTATAGCCGAGCATATTGCAGCATGGAACCAATTGAAGCGAGAAGTGCAATTTTTTTTCATCTATTAGTTACAGAGAGAAAGAGGGGGTGGGGAGGGGGGATAAATAAGCGAGACAGTAAGAGTCGGAAACTGAATCATTTTTGCAGTAATTAATGCGATAATTAAAGACGCTATAACTATTGTTGTAATTACCGTTTATTACTGCGTCTTTAATTACCGTCTCACACCGACTCACTTTTACTTTTTGATTATACATTCAAGAGCCTCCTACACTATCCTGTTATAAATAAATTGCAGATGCAGATAGAATATTACTGTAAATTAGTTAATAGGATGTTATTCCTTTTTTAAATGCATTGGCGCAGATCGAATTAATAAGCTGTCTACCAAGGTGATGACTTATTATTGATAATAACTAATACATAAATAAATACTTTTGACGAGGATAAATTTCCGAAGGAAGAAACTGATGTGTCATTTAGATGCCATTTAAAACTTACTATCGCGATGCGACTATTTTTTGCCGGATTGTAAGAATTGGTATCGACGATAAATTAGTACAAGAGCGAGCGCACGAGCGGATAACGCCGGGAGAAGCGCGTTGTCCGGTCATGCGCGACGATAGACACGCGCCTACGTATGTATGTATGCATGTACATAAGGCGCCTCGCAACAAATTCGATGCACGTGGAATTCTCGTGCGTCCGCGACGTACCATGATGTCCCTGGAATTTCCTGGAATTTTGAGACGCCGAGCGTGAAAGGATCGTTTATATACGGGCGTGACGTCGAATAAAAATCGCTCGTGTTATACGCATATTGCACACGCGCGCGCGTTGAAGAAAAGAAAAAAAAAAACCGACACCTAAATTTTTCTACCGATTCTACATTATCCTCGGAAAGTTCCAAATTTATGTTGCAATGTTATCAGAGGAATCAAAAATATCAAAGACGGCATTGTAAATGTGCGAATAAGCGGGGTTAGTGTTCGATTAAGGAAAATATTTCACAAGACAGACTGTGCAAAAGTGGCATGAAGCAGATTGCTAGTCGTGTAGCAGATAATGGAATGGATCCAAAAAGAGAATGGCCTTTGGAAGGAATTACTGCAGCCAGCGACATATATCCCATTGAACGAGAATCCGGGGGATATACCTGGTGATCTCTTCGATGAGTTTGCACGGATCCGCGGCGTAAAATTTAACACCGAAGTAGAGAGTGTGAACGTCCGATCCGGGATCGCCTTTGTGAATCTTCAGTTGCTTACCGAGTTTCTTACTTTGATCGAGCCATTGCTAAAAGGCGTGTTGCGTTACAATCGGGGATCACTCACGTGATGAGCTATCGTTCTCGATAACACGGAGACTTTAATGAGGCGAGATTCAAACTAGCACCGATCTTCGGAGATCTCGAGAGAAAGAGAGAGAGAGAGAGAGAAATTGTTACGTTCACGTCAAAATAGAAACGTTAAATTTGCAAACTAATCGATAATATATTAATTTGCAAATTAACGATGTATTCGTTTCAAAATTGACGATGTATTCATTTCAAAATTACTCGATAATATGTTATTTTGCAGATTAATTGATAATATATTAATTTACAAATCATTTGACAAAGTATTAATTTCAAAATTAATTGATAATATATTATTTTGCAGATTAATTGATGATATATTAATTTGCAGATTAATCGATGACAATATCCTACCGTTTGATTTCCGTGATCGAGGTAACGTAACCCGAAGTAAGAGGTCTCCAGCAAGTTGAGGTGCTTGAACACTCTGTCCAATAGTTCTTGACCCAGGTTCGAGCTCTGGAAGAAAAAAAAAAAAAGGAAACGCATGTATACACACTTCACTCGTGTAGCGCCGGCGTTGGAAAACGCGTGAACGATAGTCTGTACAAATTACTCTAGCAGTTTTGAACGTGTTTGTATGAGCGTTTGCATGAGCGGCATGTACTATGTACTAATGAACCGCTGAGATTGAGATCCGGCGGAATGGGAGGAGACGACGGGTTTTCTGTTCCCACTGGTGTCGCGAACCGTGACGTTCGTTTGTTACCTCGAGGGGAAACTAACGGAGCCTCCCCCGGCTACATGTTTTTCATCATTAGATTTTACACGCTGGCTATTATGCGCTCTCTTTTGCATCGTGTACTTGGACATAACGACTGCGTACACGCGGAGAGGAGTAATAAATTTGATCGACTGATATTTCTTTTTCCAGAATACGGGCAAACGAGCGTTTTCACCCCTCCTTTCTCGATCGCGTGATACGTGTGTGTACAGACGGGTATATATCAGGCGAAAAACTAGAAATATATAGCGCGGCAAATTCAATCCCTGAGCTGCTGCGAACGCAAAAGAATAAGCGAAAGGAAACGCGAAGTCTAGTAAGCAGTGTAATGAAAGTGGCGGACGCGCGTTTAAAAGTATAGCAAGAAACTACCGAAGCGGTTAGAAGAAGCGGAAGAAGAAGGAGAAGAAGACGAAAGACCTCGCCCTTTTTTTCCGCCTAAGGCCTAGGAGAGCCGAGTATAGGTTCAGGAGATGGGTAATCATCTTCAACTTGCGTGTTCCGAGCGATCCTCCTTTTTTCCTGCGTCTCTTCCTTCCTTTCTTTCTTTCTTTCTTTCTTTCTTTCTTTCTTTCTTTCCTTCTTTCTTTCTTTCTTTCTTTCCTTCCTTGCTTCCACCGGTTATTCAGACGATTTCTTTCATTTTTCATACACGGTGTAATTTAAACATTTATTTAGGCATTCTAATCCTTCCCGCCTGCAGCTCGTTGTGGGAATCGAAAACACTACAACGCAGAAGGACTAGTCTGTAAGGCGCTTCTTCACGACCTTCACTTCAGTGAGAAAATGTCATTTGGACCGGGTCGCGCGCTTACGACGCCAGATTTTCGCTGAACGGTCAACGATCCTCGGCGTTCATTGTCAGACACGTACTGTTTGAGCTTCTTGGGACGAAAAACTTTACTCCAATTTCCTTAGGAAATTTATCTAGAAATTTCCTTGCACGGAAAAAAATTAGTATTAATTCAACACTTGTACTAACTTATACTAATTTTTCTTTGCGTAGGTTCGAAGAGCAGAATGACAGCCGAATCACTTAGATTCGAATGATTCTCCACTCGTACAGAGCAAATTCCCCACTCGAATATTCTCACTCGAAACTGAAGAGTCCCATTGTCGCAGGAACGGATTTCGCTCAAACTTCGATCGAAAATTCCACTCGTGCGGAGTCGGAATCCATTCTGAGCTCGAGTGAAACGTTCACCCTTGCGATTTCGAGTACGCGGTATTTTCACTTCGCCGCTTCGAGCGAAAACACTGCTGTTTTTCGCTCGTTTCGAGAGCGGGACATTCCACTTCGAGAAATTTAGAGAGAGAAGTGCGCGGGGAAATGAGAGTGGAGTGGCGCCGATTGTACGGGAGATACAATCGGGGGACATGATAATAATGGCGAAGTGGAAATAAGCAATACCTCCGGCTAACGACACGACAGCCACGGCGAGGAAGAGAAGAATGAGCGGCGAATCTCTCGCGGCGCGGCAAGCAGCCAACGTCGCCGCTTTGTATCGCAGATTCGTTTTTGCCATCTATCGTGACTAGGTACGACAACGTCAAGAAAAGCGAAAAGTCCTACTGTCCGTTATAGTGATCGTGAGATAGGTAGAAAAGGAAGAAAAGCCCTGTCGGATATCGCCAACGGCGAGCGTTAAGCGCCCTTTGTGTAATTGGTCGATGTCGAAGCGAAGAAAAGATAATCGGAGGCATGAGACGTAGCTGGAGATTCGTGGAACTTCGATAGGGTTGGCTCTCTCTTTCTTTCTCTCTCTCTCTCTCTCTCTCTCAAGCTTCTCGACTTTTATTTCTCCTGCAGATAGCTTCGAGAATTACCGCGAAATTAATACCCCGTGGATCGCCCAGCGTTCTTGTTTTCTACTCCCTCCCTCCCTCCCTCCCTCAAAATTGCCGGCGAAAATGTTGAGGTTTAATCGCTGGAATATTAATATTAATGCAAAAAGTTGCACGCGATCTCACTTTGCGGCGATGGTGGTGGCATCGCTTCTGTGATGACGCTTCTCCCACGTGTGGCAGTCGCGAGGTGCTCGACTGACGCTTCGCGTTAATTCAATTAAAATCGCGCGGAGAAGGAAGGTGCGAGAGATGACTGAAAACCAGGTGTCCGACATTGCGTCGGATAGCAAAAAAAAGAGAGAGAGAGAGAGAGATAGAGGAATGAAGAGTTACGTTTATCCGGTTGCTTTATCTCGGCGCATGATGATTCTTTCGCGCTGTTACGCTGTAGTTACGGAAGACTGGTTCTACGACCGGCGGGATATAAAACTGGGAAGATACGGACCTGTACGCCGGACCAGTATGCCGATAGCGAGATACTGCCTGCGAATATCGCAATATCACAAATGTCCGCAATTCCCGGTACCTCGCGGGAGCATCTTTTTCTCGTATGCCGTTTGATTCCACACTTTACTTCTTGCGTTAGTTTCTTTGGCGTACATTAATTAATCGCCTCATCAGTACATTATCAGATTTTGCATCTCTCGTTTTAAGCGATATCTCGCGAAATCAAGAGGGAAATACCTCGCGGGAGCATCTTTTTCTCATACATTGTCCAACTACATTGAGCATTGCTTTTATATTGGTTTTTTTAGCGTGTATTAATTCATCTCTCGTCAACCTTAATCAGCATATCAGATTATGTTTTATATCGTTCGTACAATAGTATATAATATCATATAATATTTCGTTAGAGCATCTTCCTCATACATCATTTGGCACTGCGCGTGCATCGGTTTCTCTCGCATGTATTAATTAGTCCAGTCGCTTCGAACGGTATACAAGACCATGGTTTGTATCTCTCTCTGTAAGTGATATTTCACGAAATCGACGATTTGCGATTGCCCTTGTGCACTTTCGCGGAAGAAAGAATACCCTTCATCATCAGCGAGAGATGCAACGCGATCACGCTCACGGTATCGTACCGTTCCGCATTTCTCCGGATCACTCGTAAACGATGCGGATCGTCGCGTCGCGGAATGCCCTCCCCCTCGGCGGATAATCTTCTCGTTCTTAACGCTCGACTGAATTTCGGTTTAACGCAGTCGGCTTAAGGGCGCGCGTACATACGTATATAAGACACAGAGAGCTGAGGATTCGTGCGGGAGATGCTTATACAGGCTCGGAATGTTAATCGACGAAATGAGCTAGACGATGAGGGAGAAGAGAGGAGGAGAACAGAGGGAGGGAGAGAGAGAGACGCGCCGAGCGCGCGGCGAGGCGCGGCGCGGTGCACACGGAGCGGCGGTTCCGAGGAAGAAGAAGAAAAAAGGAGGACGGAGTAAGGTTGAAAAGACGCGAGAATTAGTGTGCGGCACGGCGGCCATCGATGATGTGGAGGAGGTACGGCGTTACCCGGTCGTCGTGCAGTGGCCCACCGCCAATTTTGGTATATCGTCTAATAACAGAGAAGACCGAAAGAATTCCGGGTACCCCCGTGATAAGTTGTACGCGCCTTCTCTCTCGTGCGGAGCCTCGCGGTCGGCCATAATCCACCGTTCGTAGCCGGGGGGCACGAGTAGCCCTCGCCTTGCCAATCGGCACGGGACTACGAAACGACCATCTAGAAACGAGCTGCCAAAGGAAATGCTATTAATTCCGCTAAATTATAACTTGGCGTTTCGTATCGCGCGCGCGCTTACGACGCTCACGAATTATTGTACGTTGAGGTACAACGCGCTGCTCTCTCTCTCTTTCTCATGCGCGTACAAGGCGACTTTGGGTGCCTTCCATCTGGTGACACAAGTCGAGACAAGCATCATCCTATCTTTGTTACCCATTGAATGTGGAACAAAGACAAAATGATGCTTGTGCCGACTTGTGTCATTAAATGGAAAGCACCCTTTGTTGTTGAAACCGCGTTCCCCATCGTCCGTCGTGACCGAGCGATTTTACGAAACGTGCCGATCCGCGCGTCCTCGAAAATCGATAAGAATTGAGATCACCCGATTCACGATTTGAAATCGAAGTGGGAGGCGATAAGTGGGACATCGATAGGCGGAATAGTTCGTCGATTCAAGACCGGAGAGAAGCTCGGCTGTGATTCAGCGATTAAATGTCGGAGAAACGACGAAACCTCGTTGGAGGAGGACGAGGTCGAGAGAACGTCACGGTCAAGGAAAGATCGGCCTCGAATGTCGAATCGCGGGACGGTCGAACTTACCAAAACATCCTGCAACAATTCGTGCTCGTCCAGAAGTATCACCTTGCAGTGCAGAAGGCGAGGCCTGTTGCTCCTGGTCGGCCTAAGTCCAGGGCATAACCACTCCACCACCATCGCTTTTCCTCCTTCCTCAATTTCTTTCTGTATCCTTGCCTCGCGTGTTCAGCCGCTCGACGCGTTCGCGTTCGCGCTCATCCTGAAATCGCACGCAAATATTCTCAGTCACTGTCGCGCAGCCGGAAAGAGAAAGGATACGCCGATGGCGCGGGACTTATCATTTACCGATAAGAAATGTGTAATTTCGCATTTGCTCGTACCGGAAATTTTCAATCGGCGCACAGAGGGTCATCGTCTTCATAAATAAAAGATCACTGGCCTCACATGAGAATTCTTTCTTCAAGTCAAGTTTTTCTTCCCGGGCTCGCCCTTTCTCGCGATCTTCGTCTTTCTTCTCACGAAGTAAAATGTTAATTCTCACGGAAAAAAAATTTTAACAATACAATTGCTTCACGATGTAACGTCAAAGATAATTCAACAGGAAACTCGGGGACGGAGACGCTGAGGGATTCTCAAGTTCCAAGGCTCTCGAGACGTTTTTTTTGTTTAATCGAAATTTCAACCACGTATAAAAGCCGAAGATAATTTTGTACTCACAGCGCCGTGCGCACGATGACACGTGTCGCAGGTACGAGGTACAAAATATCGCGCTGTCACAAATAGCAGTAATCGATTCAACGCTACTCGCGTTTACCGTTAGTTTATAGTTCCTGCTTGAATGGAATGATTTCTAATAGACGCACGGACCGACCAGGCCGATGGTAACCCAATAATATACTCGGCACACGTTCACAATTTGAGGCGCGCTTGTAATTACGATAAGCGCGATGCGCTTCGCCGAGAGAGATTTGTAATTACAAAAGTGCAGAGGAACAATGATGAGGAACGATCGAAGACATCGCTCTCGCTATCTCTTCTCGAAGTTCTGCGTATATATCCTCTTACTTTCCACGCGGAGGAATCTTCCAAAACAAGCCCAATTCCACGATATTGTTATTCGAGATACGGCGTTATACCGCGGTCGTCGGATAGCGAGGTTTCAAGT
Organism: Dinoponera quadriceps; assembly: GCF_001313825.1. Classification (NCBI taxonomy): domain Eukaryota; kingdom Metazoa; phylum Arthropoda; class Insecta; order Hymenoptera; family Formicidae; genus Dinoponera; species Dinoponera quadriceps. The sequence goes on along the minus strand of NW_014554446.1, from coordinate 235,745 downwards.
ATACCTTTTGTCCTCGCGTACGCTTGAAAAATTTCTGTACAATGTGCCCGAAGTGGCGAGTGCCATTGAACTCCGGATGAGCAGCGAGAGCGTAGTCAGCGTGGAACAGGTTTCGAATCCAGAATCTCTCAATTGGATTTAATATAGAGGAGATAATAGAAATCGACAAGTCTTGGCAGGAGCAATTTACGATTAACGGAGACGTTACGTTAAATACCTCTTATACTTCCTAATAAAAAGTCGGAAAGACGAGGGGGAAGTCAATTCGATGAATCTACGCTGAGTCGACGCTGAGTTCTATACATTGATTCATTCTAAAAAAAAAAAAAGAAAATATTAATATAGAAGAGATAATAGAAATTGACAAGTCCTGTCAGCAATTTACGACTGACGGAGACATATCGTTAACTACCTTTTCAGGCTTGGCTTTTCATTTTCTAGTCAACTTGTGGTATAGATTTAAACCGATGATAATGCAAAAATTGTGTTTTTCTATTCATGGTTAATCATTAGACTGATGGTTTTGCAGTGCTAACTTTTAAAGTTTAATGATTGACCGTAAATAGGAAAACACGATTTTTGCATTATCATCAATTAAGTCTAACCGACAGGTTAACCAGAAAATGAAAAATCGAGCTTTATAGTTCCCAATAAAGATGGGAAAGACGAAGTGAAGTCAATTCGTTGAATCTACGCTGAATTCACACCGAGACGCGATGGTATTCTACACGAATTTATCCCAAAAGAGAAAGAAAGAAGAGAAGGCAGAGATGAAGTGAGGAAAAAGGAGATTCCACGCGTGCAGTGTGCTCTCGTTGCATCGGCATTCGCTCAAATATTTACGTATCGCACACATCGGCGACGATTGACGGCGTCTTCGGGAATGGTCTCTCGGGATTTTGTTAATCTCTTTCGCGATAGTTATCCCTTCTCTCTCTCTCGGTTCACTCGTAAGCGTATATCGGCCGTCTCTCGCTAACGATCGTGTATATTTGCATGGAAATTCGCGCGGAACTCGTTACTTATCATAGGTGTCTCAGCGCGGAATGCGCGGCGAGGATGAAAAATACGAGGCTGAGAGAGTGGTTTTTCGACCCATCCAACTTTTCACGGGCGACATTCCAACGACATCGTCTAATTAGCACGCGCGATTTACGTTAAGTAAGCCGAGCGCGAAATGCACGCGGCCGATGAGCATTTTTCTCGATACCTATTCGATTTCGCGAGCTGCGTTCATACACACACACACACACACACATACACACACACACACACATCATCATCATCGGTCGATTGGAGGAAGAATAGCAGCGTTTCGAATTGTCGTACGAATGTATCGATAACGGGCGATTTTCTGCGATGATAACTGCCCCCTGCGAAACGGGTCAGATTTAATTGACGCTTTTCACTCAGCTCCGATGCCCGAAGTAGAACAGAAAATGAAACGCGAAGACGAAAACGTCAAAATGAGACGATCGGAAAGGTGAATTCGCATAGTTTTTCATTTTCTCGTCATTTTAAAGCGATCGTAATGTTCTGTTCCGCCTGGACGAAACAACGTGAACTCTGTGGCGAAATTCAATGTTATACGTGTACGTCACCTTGTACGTTGTGCGCAATCATAAACCTCGGACGTACTTCCGCTCGATTTTCCGTTACGACTCGACCGTCGCGTTTCGACCGAGTACGGTACCAACTCGGTGCATTATACAGGCGTCGTACCTTCCCCCGGATAGAACAGAAAATAACGATGACGTTTTCGCGGCGAACGAATGACCGAAAAAAATGACGGTGGAATTCGTTCTTCGAACATTTTCCCCATTATTTCGTCGTCATTTTTACGTCATCGTTATCTTCCGTTCTGCTTGGGCCCCCCCAAAGCCGTCGCTCTCTCAACCGAAATAACATTCGCGTACGCGACGCGAATGAAAGTTCGCCCGGAGAAAAATTCCCGTTAAATTTAACCGTCCCCCGGAATTGATCTCAACGTGCCGTGTACGTCTGTATGTGGGCGCGACGAATGAATCGATTTCCGTTTCTTTTTTCTAGCTTATACAATGCATCTAAAGGAGCATGGGTGTACACTGAGCGGAACGAACAGCGAGCGCGTAATGCGAGTGTATATATTCGCGTCCAAATGCGCACGAACTTTCATCGATAAGCCACCTCACGAGCAAATCGGCAACCGGATTATATATTCCGTTCGGTTTCATTACGGCGTAATAATACGTCTTCCAAATGGTAACAACGAGAATCTGCAATCGCTGTTCGTCCTCGCTCAGTGTGCACACCCGGCTTAACGAACGTAACATGAACGACACCTTAACACGATTCGAATCGAAAATGAAAATGAGCAGCATCAAGCGGACACTACGGCGATACCCCCGGGTGGAAGAGAAAATGACGTAGAATGATGGAAAAAAGAAATGATCGAGAAACGACTGGCACGGTAATTTTTCTCGTCACTTCGTCGTCGTCGTTCTCTGTTCTACCCGGGCCCCCGCGTCCAGAGGATCCCCCGGCGCATACCTTCGTTTCACGATTTACGCTCCGAATTTCCGTGGCTCTCTCCGGGAATCGCTCGGCCGGCACTTCCGGCACTTCCCGCACTTCCCGGCACTTTCGGCACACACCTGTGGCACTCCCGTTGCCAAACTCGGAGTCGATGTGCACGCCGGCGGTATAACTCCTGTCCGTCGTGACGACGCAACGTGCGCTCGCGGCACAACCGGCGAGTCGAGCACTCACGGCGTTTCACTTGGTACGCGCCAGGCATCCGGCATCCGGGACCCCGTCGAGATTCGCTGTCGCGCGCGTACGCTCCTACGCGTATATACCGGGACGGGGAAGGGGGGATATGTCAGGGGGTATTTATCGATGCGCAATCTCGCTGGCGAGATCGGCGCGTTTCGGCCAGGCGATGCACGCGCAGACGCGATCTCGCGACTGACAATAATACCGCGAATTTCTCGGGGGCGCGCGCGCGCGCGCGCGAGCGCGTATCTCACACGTCGAGGCCGGACGGCGGAGTTTTCAAGTAACGCGGCGCGACGCGGACGAGCGACAGGACTACGGACGAAGCAGCGAGCCGAAGCGAGGCGAGCGGCCAGCGACTCGCGGCGCTGCACCGGCGGAAAAAGAGAGGGGAAGGAAAGAGCGAAAAGAGGAGACAAAGAAGAATAGGCGGCAACGTCCCTGGCCGTCGTCATCTGGCCCGGCGTACTCAGTCGGGTCTTGTGTTTGAGATCGCCCTGAGTTCATCCTCAACTACTGTGTACGGATCGTATCATTGGCTACGATGCATCTGAAGATGAACTCGAGACGCTCCCGAATACAGGGTGTCCCGGAATTAGATCGGCGAACTTCGGGCGCTTGCAAGGGACACCGGAGCAAGTAACTTTTCGTCGATAAATGAGCCGCGTTTCGGCGGTGGAGCGAATTATTTGCAGCAGTTGCTCGAAGCTTGTTGACCATTTGTTTCGATACAGAGACGTCAGTAATTTCTTCTGCTCTGATTTTTGCTATTTCTTAGTAAAAGATACTAATAAAAATTGTTTCATCGAATTAAAAATTGTTAGGAATTTTCAAACATGTAGAATCTGTTTGTTATTGACTCGCGAGCTCAGTATTACAGCATTCCTTTGTTGTTTATCCGAAATTCGTCTTCAAGATGGAATTTTTTTCTTTTGATGAACTGGCTGACACGCATCTTATTTATGGGGGAGCCGGATGTAAATGGCCAAAACTTCGAACAACTGTTGCAAATAATTCATTTCTAGTGTCAAAAGGATTCAATTATGGGTTCATTGGCAGAACTTATTTGATTCGATGTCCTTAATAAACACTCGAAGTTCATGAATCTAATTTCGGGACACCCTGTATAAGATGATACGGCTCGAATTGAAGAGCACGTAAATCACGTCATCGATCCGGCGCTATCGGAGACGGTCGACCCCGCTCGAATTTTTGTTATCACCTGAGAATTCTGAAGACGGAGGAAATCGGAAAATCCCTTCCGGAACTCTGTTGTTATCAATAATTTTTAGTTGGCCGATAAAAATGTATAGATATTTCTTGCGTGTATAAGAAATATAATATTAGGTTTATCATTTAAATTATACTCCGACGTTCTGTAGGTTCGTATAAATCCACGATAAAGTATATTTTATAGTAGATTTTGCGAAACACTGCCCCATGGTTATCATCTATGCTGATGTGACACCAAACTTACCGACAGCAGATTGTTGAGTAACGAAATTTTTTAGCTACATCTAAACTTTTTTATCGGATGCGTTTCAAAATGCATTGGAAAAGTGTTGAAAATTCTTCTTCAGGGTATCTAACCACGGACAACAATTTGTCCTGAACTGGATTTAGTGAGGTTAGTCCGAAAGGCACCTACCCTGTTCTCACTAGGAGATACGAAAATAGCGGCTGCACTGTGAGAGAAGAGGACAGAACTCCCACACGTATATCTCTCTCTGCCCGAGTTCTCTGTCACAAGTTTCACAGAGAAGATAAGTTTCAATTGTTGCTCTTCAGCAAGAGACGCGAGTCTAGTTATATCGTTATTTGTCCTTATTTCGCATTTTGTAAACAAAAGAAGAAATTATAGATTATATAATTAGAGACTAGTATCTCGACTTGTGTCTCGCTGGAAGGCAAGTATTATCATAGCTCGATGGATGAATGCTAATTACATTGAAATCACAAACGTAGATGCCATCAATGCAAATTTGCAATGAATATTCTGGGACGCATTTGAGATCGTCATTGAAAGAAAATTTGCGATGCTCCTAGTAACTTTTCGCGTAACATTTTGTCGAGCGTGCCGAACACACAGCAGATTCGTGTGTTTGTATATTTAGTGAAGGTTACTACGTGGTACGCGTTGGCATGTTTATCCAATTTGTATAGTCTGAACGAGTTTGTACAATCGTCGCGATGTGTCACGAGTACAACGATCATCACCAATGATAAACGCTCGTGTATTTATCGGATAATACGTGCGAAGCTGATTGTAACGTGTAAAATGGCGTGGTTCGGAGACGGCTTGGCTAGCCTCTCTAATTTAAAGGGACAAATCACGAACTACGCGCAGAATGTTCTGTCTGAAGGCATCGTCGAGGAAATGGGTACGTATAAGTGTGCTGACATTGCAACATGACTCCAAATCTTTGCATTTTCGTCGATACCTAGTTGATCAACAGAAAGATAGGTTACATCTGTCAGATGATGGTTCTGTTTTACCGACCAAGAGACCCATTTAACAGCTGGCGGGAATGACTATTCGTATGTAAAATTATTTTGTATTTTCTTACGGTACACCGTCGAAAATAAATGCTTATTAAAAGCTGATAAGTTTTCGCAAGGCAACGCGTACAGGCGCGATTAAAATTTTGATCGAAAATGTGTGTATTTTGTGAATTTATATCATATTGAGTTTTATATTTGAATGTAGCAAAAAATATTGGATTTAACTATTTCTGTAGACATTATTTTCTATTTTTTATTCATCGAATTTCTGCTCCATACATTTTATAGCGTATTACTATTTCAATTTTTGTAATTATTTATAGTAATCTCTGTAACAGTTTTTATTTTAACTTCTATAATATAGAGTCATTATTTATTGAATGTTTAGAAAACACCATTTGAAAGATATAATTAAAAGATATAGCTTAAAACAGGACAGGCTTAAGTTGAATCTTGCAGAATTAGATTTAAAACTGTGAAATGAGTGGTATGAAACGATAACGAAAAAGCCTATTATATATTTGATTCTGCTATAAGAATTGTTGTAATCTTGTATGGGCAGTTAATTAAATGTACATGAACAGTCAGAGTTAATTTCCAGAGTCTGAAGCAGACATGAGATAAAAGTCCTTGACTATTCTGACTTTAATTTTGATTCTGTTTGCATCAAGAATCCTACAGTGAGATAGATTTTATACTTCAAAAATTTATATACAAAAAATACAAAGCATATTTTTCTGATTTATTTTCTAAAATATAAATAAGTTTGAATTGGGCATTTTCACTACATTTTGTCAGAATCAGAGGATACACCTTTTCAAAACTATAGTTTTAAGTTTGATGATTCTAACGAGTAATACAATTTATAAAATTTATACATATTTATAAGTATTTATATATATTTATATATATTTATATATATTTATACATACTTATATTTCATAATTGTTTAGAGCTATAATAATAATAGTAGTAATTGTTTGGTTGTTATTTTTTTACAGACGAGCGATCCAGGGCATTGAAAGAAGCGAATGAAAGATGCACTCAATTGGAAGACTTGCTCAATAGCAAAGATGCTGAAGTAAGTATATTTTTATATCAGAAATTTGTACTTTTGTTTTTTTGTAAACGTCGTTTTTTATTTGTATTCTCAAAAATGTATATTAATTAAATATATTGATTAAAAGATATATATATCTTATATCATCTGATATCAACGTATAATGATTACAATCGATTGATCAGATGATAAAGTCTGGAAGAATCAAGAATATTTTTGCGGAAAACGATATGAATTAAATTCTGTATGCGTGTGTGTGTTTATGTTTATCACTGTGATGAATCTCAGACATTTAACAACAAATTACAAAGATTTCTTAAATTCCAAGCACTTTTATATCAATAGTAAGCAACGATTCTGCCCGCTACTTTCAAATCATGCTCAGTAATAGTTCTCATAAATATATACTCCATGTTGAAAGTCATTCGATATGCGCACAGATGTCTGCTAGTCTGATAAGCATGGAGTTACATTGTGATTAGAAATTATTTTAACAGATGTCGCGTTCACTCTAATAATCGTGAACGAGTGTAAAGCAAACACGTGCGCCTTATCCGTTAATATATTACTACCTGGAATTCTTCAAATCGCGTTGAAACAGATCTCGAAGGTGTAGGCGTCAGAATTAAAATGTTAAAAAAAGAGGAGGACCGAGTTGCAGGTTTGCGCGAAGAGGGATAGAATAAGAGAAACGAATGAATCGGTGAAACACTGTGGTGTAATTACCTACACGACGAAACACTTTCTATCGTGAACGACAGTCGAGAGGGGTTTTGGCGGCACATACATACTAGGGGTCGTTCAAGATAACGCATCGAGAATCGGAAAGTGGGGACCGTTATCGCAATACAAACACAAGATAAGGGCAGCAAATGTAAACGCTCATCGTGCGTCCTGTATCCACAATGGTACCACCGGACTTCCTTCTGATTGTGCTTCCTAATATTTAAGGCGGAGACGCGATTATCTCGACCGTCTAGAGTTGAGGAAAGCATTTTTTTCTTCGTCCGAAATTGTGCACATCTTTCCTATTCTCAGTCACGAACGATGCCGTCTTCCTCCGTCTAAAAAATCGCTCGTGTCTTCTTTTGTTTCTCGTTGGAAATTAATGAATTTGCGTTTCGCCGGTTCGGTAAATTACACGCATGTGCGTATGTGTATCCGCGTGTGTATTCGGTGTGACATTATTTTCTATGTTACTTTAAATTGTAGATTATTATTTTTACCTGCACCTACCTCTTAGGCGAAGTGTCTTTACTTTTCGAGTAAGTACCTATTTATTATTTATTAGTGTCTGTCATACATGGATTTTATACCATGACATTAAACACACGCACGCACGCACGCGGAGTTCAAAAAAGAAAGAGCAAAAGAATGTATCGATTGCGATGGTCGCGATATTATTATTTCATAGTGCTGGTTCAACGATAACAGGCTTACAAGAATTTTATCTCGTGCACAGATTTCTCTCCTGCGCCGACAAAATCACGAATTGCAGATCGCTGTCGTCGAAATTAACGAGAAATCCAAGGAATCGGTAAGTTCTACGTTTAATTATATGTTTAATAATTCGTACACTATACGTTTTCAAATGCAACCAAACTTTTTTACGTGTTTAAAATGGTTTATCAAACTGTACGTTAATTCTAAAATACTCATTGTCAGTTTTACAGTTGCCACGAATAGATATTTTTCTCCAAAAGTACGGGGAAAGAGAGATAGATAGATAAAATACGTTTAACGTATATTCGTGAATATATTCAGGGAAAAACTTAAATCGTTTCAAGTATTTCATAAGTTTATATATCCGCAGGTATATCATAAGTTCATCATAAGCATCACAAATTTATCTAAAATATATCCTGAATCCTAATAAGTTTAGTACTTCAATCAAGAATATTAAAACACTAAAACTAAAATTTCAGTTTACTTATTCAAATTAACCGAATATAACTTTCCTTCGATAAAGTTTATAATGTTCTTAATAAGACAACAAATTCTTTTGACTAAATGATAATGAGCTTTTCATATTTGTGATGAGTATATTTTAATATTATTATTAAAAAAGTATTCTTTATTCAAGATAACCATTAAAAGTGGAAAAATAAACTGAGTAATTGTTTTCCTTCGTAATACAATAAAAATTTTTTTCTACGTACAATGTTGGTGATAATAACTTTACGGTTTGTTTTCGCCGTATGTCGAAGTCGGATGTCGGAGTGTAGCGGACGATCCAATGAGTGAATTTACTTTTGGGGAACGAGTTCTTCTCATTGGACCATTCTCATTGGCTGCGTTCCGACATCCGACATACGGCGTATTGTCAAACAGGCCTACATATATATTACTTCTATTATTTTTGTAGTTAAAACCATAAGAAGGATATAGTTGAGACCGGAAATAACTATAATTCCTCTCAGTATACGGGAACAGAAACGATAGAACAACGCGTTCAGCGTTTCTTTCCTTCCGAATGGAACGAGCGAGCGCGCGCACGCTAAGCGCGGTTTTTCGCGAACATTCGACGCGCTAGTTATCGCCTTTTCAAATGTAAGAGAGCCGTTCGCGATTACGTGACCTATAAACCGTACAGCGACGTCGTGGTGCACCTACGTGCGCGAGGCAAGACCTGTTCTTCCTCTCTCGTTGACATAAAGTCGAAACTCTCGTCTAAACTTCCACTACGGCGATAATTTATTATTGCATCATTATAATAATAAGGAGAACATATATGCATGTGATGACCTTAAGTTGCCTGCTCGTCGTTGTCGTCGCGGCAACTCATTAAGTCGCAAACGATGATATAAGTGTGTACACGCGAGGAGCGCGAATGCGTTCTCGCGATAACAAAAGCTAGCCGTTCGGCATTACCTGGATAGATACCGCACTCGTGCGCGTGATAGTAGTTGCGTTAATAGCAAAAAGGTCATTTTTTTATCGGTTCCCAGATAAGAGGCTTTTGTTTCGTAGGCGTGCTCGCGGCGAGCAGTAATATAATTTCGTCGGCGGCAAAATATTGTTGTATCGAAAATGCTCGCGTCGTTATATTTTATTTTTTTTTTACCGGAAACGCTTGCGAAAGGTGAGTTAATGCCGGCGGAAATGCTGTTTGCATAGCTTGACTTGGTATGTTGTCGGAATATTATCGAAGAATAAGAATATTAGGACTAATATAACTGATATAAAATTAGCGGACTAATATAAAATTAATTAGAAAGCGGCTTGATTGATGCATAAACGCGCTAATAGCGTGAGGAGACATAATTTTCGGCGGTTGTTCAGCGAATTAACAGGGAATGAGAATTAAAGTGGGAAATTTTTAACTTTGTCATCTTGTCACTTTCATTCTGATTGATATTTTCGAGTTTGAAATGTGGGAATTGGAAATACGGGATTTCAATAAGATGTTTATGATATCAGGTCAAAAAAATGATATTTGGATTTATATAAACTAAGCTTTTTATTAGTGAGAAAAAGTGTTTTCGGAAAAAAATTCTCAAGTGGTTTTGCAAATGCAATTTAAGAAAAAGTAATGTAAAATTAGAAAGCCAAGAAACGTTCTGCGGTCCACTGGACTGGAATGTGGATAACTGGAATGTCGTAAATTGAAGGGTTAACGACTAGACGAAGGTGAAAAACGTTGATATTTACGGAAAGAGTTCGAAGTTTACGATCATTGGTATCACACAATGGAATTTTTGTGTTAGATACATTTTCTTTTTGCTCTCATATCTCGAAGATGTTCAGAGTGGTAATAGTTATTGTCTTACTCTGTATCTTACAACTTAAGGAACACTAATTGTTTCGTGTAATAACGTGTAGCATACAATATTTGAAGAGTGATAACGACATGTTAACGACTTTTTGCCTAGAAAGATGGACGAGCAGGCTCGCAATCGTAATTACGAAACACACCTGCCCAACGGGCTCAAAATATACAACGCGTGCTGAAACAGAAACGCCTTAAATTTTCGGCAATGTTAAGACGCATCGTTGTGTGGAGCACGCGTGCTCGCCCACGGAGAGTTAGCTAAGAATGGTAGATAAGAAGGTAACCGCGCGCTCTTACACTTTATTACGTATCTTGGATCAACAAAGGATCGGTCTTGCTCGTCGTGGGGAACGCGTCACGAATTTCTCCGGGAAAAAGAGTATCTTGCGCAAGCTCTCTCGAATAAATCGACGCCTCGTCTTCCACAAATTTATTTTTTTTCTCTCGTCGATCATCGTCGTCGCGGTTTCGTTACAATTCCGCTATGACGATCGTCGAGTATGTGCTGCGAATTTTCGTCGTTTCTTCGATTTGTCTTTCGAGCGACAGTCGAAATTTTGACATTACGTTTTAAACCTTTAATTCTACAATATAGTAGGAACTAATATAGCAAGAAGTAGTTTCAATTATAATGATGTTGAATCTTATATTTCACCATGATGGTATCTTAAATTTCTCCGTTTTCGCTGTCTTCAGCGTCAAAATAGATTTTAAATATTCATGTGAATTTAATTAAATCAAAATATTATTTTAAATATTCATGTGAATTGAATTATTAAAATATCGGCAGTATTTGTAGCTTCAAGGTAGCATTAAGATTAAATCTACAGTTTTAATTTTAATATTATCTTAAACAACCTTATTTTAACGTTAAAACAGCGAAAACGAAAATTTAAGACATCATCAGGATCAAAGTGAAAATAATACATTATTTTATTATAAGTATTATATATTATAAGTAATATATAAAATGTAATATATATTATAATGTAATATAATATATAAATAATATATTTTATTTTATTGTATTATATTATATTATTAGAATCGAAATTAAATCCATTTTGCTATCTTAGTTCCTACTGTATTGTAGAATCAATAGTTTAACATAGGGCCAAAATTTCGGCTCCGCACAATGATTTCTTCGGGAAAGGCGCCTCGCAGTAAGAGCGTTTCGATTTTTCCAATTGCTTCGAGTCACTTTACTTCGTAACTCAGAGACTTGTAAAAAAATGCAAGGTAGAAGGATGCGATGACTCATCGACTACGCGTTATTATGTATGTTGCGCGAATGCGGCGGCTTAATAGTCCTTGAAATCCATCGAAATTTACCTAATACGTCGTTTATCGTCCAAGGGACGCTTCTTGCACACTTCTGTCTTCCGTTTTTTAGTACAAAGATCGCCGGTAATATGACACATTCTCTCTCTCTCTCTCTCTCTCTCTCTCAATGCAAATGTTATCGCTTAATAAGCGGTTATTACGGAATTGCGTCCGCGCGCAATTTTGCAAAACATCGCGTACATAATAATGTGATATGAACGATGCTACGTGGTCGCACGTTACGTTAATTCTCCGCGATAAACTTGACGCCGTTTTTAAAACGTTTCTCTGTCCATTATATCGAAAGAGAGAGAAAGAGAGAGAGAGAGAGAGAGAGAGAGAATATTTCGTCATTCGAGACAATTTCCTCGCAGTGTAAATTTTCTTGCTGTTCTTGATTATGTTTTTGCGCGCAAACGAAGTAATTCGACGATTTAAATGCGCGTTCAAAGTAAAAGCATCAATATCTGAACACATTACCTAACTCTGGATATTTCTATTATTTTGGTTTTTTAAATATGAATATTTAAACTTTCGGCATAGAATATATGTACATATATTGAATATATACATATATTCAATACATCGAATATGTATTCTACGTTAAAAGTTTAGTTAAGCATTCGTATTTAAAGAGTCCAGGTGTGTCCAGACATTCGTGCTTCTATCTTAAATCGACATAATCGGAATTAAAGGCGAGTATTTGAATATAAGTTGAAAAGATTGTGGGAGAGAATTTGAAATTTAATTTTCCAAAAATTTCCTTTTTAAATAAACCGTTTCTCGTAAATACATTGTACGTTTAGAAAACATTGAACGTCAAAGCGTCGTGAATTCTGCGGCACAATGACGTTTTACAATCTCGTTTCGGCCGATCAATCTCGATTGGTAGCCTCGCATAGCACCCTACAGTTTTACTTTCGCCGATAACAGTCTGAAGTACGATAAGCGACACGGTTGGGGTGGCTTAGTTTTTAGCACGATGATAGTGACTATGACGACTACTCTCGATCGAACAGCTATAAATACAAGTCGAACGGGTTTGCGCCAGAAATTAACCAAGTGGCACTCGCGTGCTAAAGCCTCCTCTAGGTTAAAGTTTTGCTTTCAAAGGAGTTGCAAAGGTTAGTGATATTGCGTACACGCATGAATGCGTACACAGAAAAAAAGTGCTAGTTTCAAGTAAATAATTACCTCAATATTCCTCAGCAAATTTTTATTTGGATCGAGATAATATTTACCTGATCCAAATAAATTGTCCAAGCAAAAAATATATTTGTTTACTCGAATTAAGTTAAATTTATTTAATTCAAGTAAAAATTTGCTAAAGAATAAGTGGAATTGAAATAATTATTTACTTGAATTTAGCATTTTTTTGTGTATACGTTTAATTTTTTTTAGTGTCATTCGTTCGAGAGATTACGATTTTACGATTTCTTACTTAATATCGCGCATTTATCTCGAAAGCTCAAAACGATTCTGTGTTCTCCTCGACTATGCCCAAAGTGCAGAGACCGGCGCGGTGGTCTTGACACTATTACGCTCGCTATGATTTTCAATTGTGTGCACACGTGTACACACGTGTGTACAAGGTTGAAAATCGTAATGATCACATGTTGAAGCTAATCAGGTTAGTGCAAAAGATTTATTATTTTCTATTTAGGTCCGACTTATGGCCTTCTGAGGCGCAGTATTTTTTGCAAAATTTAAGTGGGACTAAAACATTCAGGTATCATGTATAATGGGGGAATTATATAAAACTCGGGAAATGAAAAGATTCACTTGGCTAAAGGACTTATTTGTACGACTTGTGCGCTCCGCGTACGTGAGCTGGAAAATTAACCGACACGTGTGATAATTACACGGCCAAAATAAATTTCATTCTCTCGCAGACATGTTAATATTGATAATATATTAATATTTAATAATATTAAAATAGTTATGTTTTATGTAGCTCTGATAGGCCCGTTAAAATCATTCTTCCTTTGGTTAGACCAAATACAGAACAGTTTCAAAGATTATTTTTCTATTAAATTTTCGCAGGAAGTTTTGGTACTAAAAGGGAAATAAGAATCCCCGTTAGATATTTGAGAACAAAATTATTCATCCCTCGAAATCGGATAATTTCGTTTTCTATTTTATTTGACAAGCATGATGAACTTTTTGCACCAACTTAATATCACGCTAGCCGCAATACTTCATTTATTTCGCATTTATTTCGCTTTTCTATGCGGGAAAATTACTGTTGTATCAATAGAACTTGTCGATAGCGCCGTAATTGAAGCAAATCTCTTTGACTCGTCGTTTTAATAGCTTCTTCAATATTAGTTCCAATAATATTACTATTGAATTGAGAAAATTTACTCCAATTATGGCGCTGTTGACCAGTTCCTTCGCAGATGCAGCATTTTTTCCACGCAATTTTGCTTTGCACCCACAATCTGCGGTTAACACGTTCTCCATCAGAATTTATTCGGGGGACCCTTCCCGCATGCCACCTCGTATTTCTCTCCTCTTTTACATAACTGTGTGAGACGAGCTTGGTTTGATAATCTGGGAGAAAAAAAAATTTAAATTAATTTCTCAGTCTTCTCTTTTTAAGAAAAAAAATGTGAGAAGTCGTTGAGTCACACATGTGTGACGTTGGTAGCGAATGTGTTAAGCTCTTGATCTCGCTAATCGGAAAGTCCACGGTTTGGGGAACGGAACCGCGACGTCACGGAATATATTTTTCGACAGCATCAGAGGGATAATATAATGACAGGAGGTTTAGCATAGAACGAGGGGCCGAGCGGTACAATAACATCGTTAGAACTCGGCATTAGCATAACACTACCCGCGAGGATACCGCCACATATTATTATCCGATCTATAGTCGTTTTCGATCGTACACCTCAACCTCGGTTTGTCATCCCTCTCCTCTCCTCCTCCGGTCTCTTTTGTCAGAGGCGAACCGTTTTTCATGGCTCTGTCGAAAACAAATTGCTAACGGTGATACGCCGAGAATGAAATACCGGATCGCCGTAAAACTCACCGACGCGAGTGTTTGTCAAAGAAAGAGCGAGATAAAGGCAAATTAAGAAAAAAAAAGAAGAAGAAGGAAAAACACGATTCGGTGAAACGTGAAGTATGAATGGCGAGACGAATTCTCGTCGGTGTTACGCGTGCTCGTAATATCGAATACGCTTTCGTATCAGTATCGTCCCAATTCAGCCGTTATAAATAGTTCAAAGGCTCTTACAGTATAAAGTCAACAAGTGGAGGCTAATGAAGGCTACTGCGAGTGCCGACGCAGATAATTGGTTGTAGAAAATTGTTTAATTAATATTATTTTTTTCTTTTGAATCTGTATTAATTTTTTAATTTTATTATTTTAGTAATTTTCCTCAACTAATTACTCATTGGCCTTAATATTCTAAGGCGACTTATTTCCGACACTTATCCGACGGCGCCGACTAGATGCGATCAGCCGTTTATATATGTTCAATTGTATATTTATATTTTCAATTGTCGTTGCGAACGCGATATGTTACGCTCGGGCGTGTATCCGAGCGAAAGCAAAACTGGCCTCCGTGAACTTCGTAGGGGACAATTCTGCTGTGGCGATCGCCACGGTGCTTCGGGTAATGTTCTCCCATTTCCTTCAGCTGTGCCCGCAGCGCAAGCGGTTGCCATAGGGGCCGATAAAAGTGTTCTACCGACGCCTGTGTGTTAATAACAGCGACACGTCGTACATTCGTATACGGTACGCGTGCTATTCTGACTTGGGAAGGCTTTAACGATTGGTGAGAGTGAGTAGCTTTGTTGCCGGTTAACGTTACGCACGTTACGATTGCTATTTTTCCATCTTCCCCGATGCCCGAGTAATTCTTCTTCCTTGTTCATTTTCGGATCCAGGTGAAAAACTCGAGCGCACTTTCGACCGCTTTTCGCTTTGCTGCGCGCGTTAAGTGGGTGCGTTCGTGTTTTTCAAGAAAAGAGGTTAACGTATATTCCATTAATACGCGTTGATGGTGAAATACTTGGTATTTGTAATTATAACATCATAACTATGCGCCGTAATCAAAGAAATACGGAGAATTATTTTTGTAGTAAATATTACTATAAGTGCTGATAAATTATACATATATATATTAATACTATTATATTATATTATAATTGAAACTAAGGAAAGAGTATAATGTTGAGGCCGGAAATATAATTTCTATCAGTGCGTTAACTTATAAGGATAGCTCGATTGATAGCTCGGTGATACTGAGCAAGAAATTAATAATTTCGTTAACCAATTCATTTAATTCAGTTAATTTCTATGGTGAAGCTCGGTGAATCGTTAAACTTGAGAATGTCAGCGCACTCTAAGATCCGTATTAATATTTGTTACTTGTCTCAAGTGAGATATTCAGTCTTGAATTCAGAGTTAGATGTGAGTTTTTCGATTGAGAATCGTGATCACAATGCCAGATATATCATATGATTTAACTGAAAAACTCAGGTCTAAGTCTAAATTAAAATCTAAGTATTTCACACGAGACAAGTTTCTAATGACAACTATTAATACAGGTTTAAGGGCGGTGGTACAGAAAAACGTAAGAAGTAAGACTTGAGCAGTAAGAAAATTGACCAATCACAGTTGATTGCTCTTGTGAGGAGAATAATCGACTGTGATTGGCCAATTTGCTTACTGCTTAAAACGTGTATTCTGAGCTCTCTTTTATCGATAAAAGTACCTCTAAAAGTGTCTTAGAAACCGCCATTAGCCGGGGAGCCACATTTAAGATACTCTCTTCAATAAAAGAGAATCCAGAATACGAGCCTATGTCTTACTTCTTACGTTTTTTTGTATATCACAGTTCTAAGATTCGTGCAATTAAAAACGATGAAGCAAACGGACACATCGTCTCGGCTCATTTTGAATTTCGCGGTCGACTCATCGAGAGTCTCGCTTCTCGCGAAGCGCGCTTTCTGCACGTTCGCACGTTTCATTCGTACGGCTCTCAACAACTTCGTGAAGGACGAGGAGTCCCTCGAGGAGAGTTTTCCCTTCAGCGAGTCGCGCTTTAGAATCTCTCTTTTTTTATACTTTAGGGTCCTCCAGGACGTTTGAAAAAGTAACAAACAATTAGATACCGAAACGTAAAAGGTGTTCCTTGCGTCATCGTCGTCCTGTCATTCGCGAGGATCCGTTCATGTCCGTCTATCCGTCCGTCCCGAGGTGTTCCGACGTGAAATTGCACGTGTGCACACGAGGCATCCTCGCACAAATAGTCACCTTACGTGCACATCGCCCCGCTTGCCCCCCGCCGCCGCCTCCAGCCCCGAAGGGTCGCGTTGCGCTGTGGAAGGTGGAGCTATCGAAACGCACAGTCGTTCCTCGAGCCGCGCACCGCGAACACCGCGCACATCTCGCAGACGTACGCAGCACCAACCATCGACGACGACGACTGTATGTTCTTCTCTCGACTAGTTGCGAGAGGTGCCTCCGAGTAAATGCGTCCGAATGCCCCTGAATCGCGGTGTTCCTTCTACCCGAATATCTCGGCTCGCAAGCGTACCAGCGGATCGAGAAATCGAGACCAGCGATCATTTTCGTGTGCCAAGTAAGTCGATCATTGCAGTTCGATAATTGTTCTTTTCACATGTCTTCTAAACATTATTCTTGGGGGGAAATGTAAACGCATCGAAATGTACGCGGAATGCGCTCGACTTCCTGAGATTTCTTACCGACGAATCCATTACTTTTTTTTAAGTTGTAACTTAATCGAGAACGAATTTGAAACTTCTTTCAAACACTTTTGCTTAATTCCATCTTTTTTATGTTTTCGCGGTACACTCGTTTTAAAACTACGCAAAGAATACAATACAGACAGTATTACAGGCAGACAGCCTGCCGCGAGAACGGGATCTTAAATGGTAAACTTGAATGTCACGCATGGCATATGTCGAAATTATAGAGCAAAAATACGAATAATGCTTCGCGACTTTTCTATCGCGCCATTCTTTGCGCGCGAAACGATGACCAGGCAACTTATCGCGCTCGCGCGCGCGTGCAGTTCCGCGGCTATTTCGTAAGGTTTTCGCGTCGAGTTTCAGGAGCGCATTCCTCGGCGAATTTGCAGTTGATTTTTCACTCCCGTGAAAGTTGCAGGGGAATAAATCAACCGTGGAGGGGATACTTTTTATACCTTTAATATCATGCAGTATGAAGTATCTATGATCATTCAATTTAATATATAATATTTATTTGCGCGATGAAAAGTTTGCATTCCTCTTGATATTTCGACATTTAACTTTCGCTGACAATTAATTAACGCTCAAGTGTTCGTACGATTTAACAAAACGTTTATCCTCAATCTTGCTTGGCGGTTAAGAACACGTCATTTGACAATAATTTATTTTATAATTA
The DNA here is from genome assembly GCF_001313825.1 of Dinoponera quadriceps. Taxonomy (NCBI): domain Eukaryota; kingdom Metazoa; phylum Arthropoda; class Insecta; order Hymenoptera; family Formicidae; genus Dinoponera; species Dinoponera quadriceps. The sequence goes on along the minus strand of NW_014554446.1, from coordinate 217,931 downwards.
CGTAGTAAAAAATTTTATATTATAAACGGTCTATTGAAATGTTGTATTACTTTAACAAGATGAATATGTTAAAAAGCAATACATTAACGAAGTGAATATGTTAATTTAAAATATTCTAATATACAGTTATTATTATATAATAATACGCAGTTATTATTATATAATAATAACTGTATATTAGAATATTTTAAATTAACATATTCACTTCGTTAATGTATTGCTTTTTAACATATTCATCTTGTTAAAGTAATACAACATTTCAATGTATGTATGTAATGTGTATACTTTTTAACATTCCCTACGTTCAAATAAAAATTTCATTAGACCGTTTTTAATACAGAATTTTTTACTGTGTGTATAGCGTTCGATTATTAATAGTGTAAAACGAAGTTAAATTATTGTTGACTATAAAATTCTTTTGTTAATATTTATCGCGTTATCGCTAAATCCTATTTGAAAATACGGTGTAATTCAACAAGATTTTTCTACGACATAAGACAACATCTCTTAGACATTTGAAAAAGCGCACAGATAGTCGAGAAAGAGATTGATCGCAAAACGTTAACAGTGATTTATCTATCCGCAACGGTGTTGTTTGTGAAATGTAATAACAATTTAATATTGTCGTAAAAACCCGACGACGAAAGAAACGCAAAACCGGCGGTTGATACTTTTCTATCGGACATGGTATTAACTACGTCGAATTTGCGCTTATTTCACGTTAAGCTGTGCTCGCGAGTTATCGGTAGATAATGCACGAAGGACAAGCTTACCTACGATTACTTAACCAACGCGACGTGCGCGATTACTTCGTGCATGTACGACGTTGCCGGATAGTATCGCATTAGTTGAAAAAATCGCTATGTTACTTGCGGACGATAAAAGTCCGGGCGTATATTTATCGTATGCTTGTCGAAATAAAAAGCCCAAGCACACATGCGTGCACATGTGTGCGCGCACGTGCACATACCGAGTACGTTCGATTTCATGACTAAAGTGAATTTCTTCGTGCAACGAAGAGGCACAAAAAACACAAGTAAATTATTGAAATATATTCCTAAAAACGACTGGCGTCGCTCGTCCGGTTTGCAACTCGCTCGACGATAATCCGCAGACGCGCTCGAAATATAAAAGATCTCAATTTGAAATCTTACGTTTATCGTGTATTTTCACCGAACGGATATTTCCGTATAATCTGTTAAAAAAAAACGATGTCAAATGCAAACATCCAGATAGTATAACGTAGCATGCAACAGGTACGTGTGCGTGTCTGATACAAAGAGTGAATTTTCGGCGTGCTACTTAATCACAATATATATATATATATATATATATATATATATAGTGATATATATATGTATACATATATATGTGTATGTATGTATGTATGTATGTATGTATATAGCACGTGAAACTCACTGAACGAGAAAATGAACTGTAGAAAAGGAACTGTAGAAAATCAGATCTATCGACCCGAGAGCGAGGCGGATGAGAAACGTGCAGGCGTGATCGTGTTGCCTGCTAAAATAGAAGTAGGAGGATTGTACAGATGTGTGTCCAGATTACGATATGACGATGATATATATGTTTGGATCGCGCCGATGACGACAGCTGTCAGGTAACCGGGGAAATTCGGCCGGTTTTTGATAGCGAAGGAACACCGAGAAAAATTACAGTTATTTTCGATCTCAGCTACTTTTTTTTCATGATTTTAACCACGAAAATTGTAGTAGCAATTTGCATATAAGTTTATTATCACTGACACTATAGTAATACTTATTAATACTTATTATAGAAAAATGGATCTTCTGACTGTAATTCTCTCACTGTGATGATTATAATGTTACAAATACCAAATATTTGTCTCTCAAAGTGCAAAGCGCCGATATATAAAATGTGTTATCACGAATTTTAGCGATCGTTGCAGCTTTTACACGATTTATCGACATTTGCATTTCCGCAGTTGAATAAACGAATAAAGCAGTTCTCGCTGATGTTTCTCGTTGAAAACTGCGTGATCTTGAAAGCCTCCCGAGGTCTTCGATCCTTGCCAAGTCGGATTTTATATAATATCAGTTATCGATCATTATATAGCGAATGTTAACATTTTCACGGCCACTGTGACGAATACGTGACTTCGTTCTGCCAGTGGCTGTAGCCTTAAAGTAAAGAAATATTTCTCAATAATAATACAGTTTACAATTGTAATGTTATATAAAGCTGTAAATGTTCGGATTTATGTACAAAGGAGGATGTTCGTTTCTTTAGATACCGTTTAAGCTTTCGAAATATGCCAGCAGCAAACGAAAATTTTTCCCAAATAAATTGCAACTGTAATAGTGTTAATATACTCCGCGAGAATTAAGAGAATTTAATAACGTGAACTTGAGAATGCGAGGAAACTTTCCCTTCGCACGTCCCTTCGATCGAATATTTGAAAGCAATTTCAAAATCGTTGGAACTGCTGCTAAGTTCATTCATATATATTTTCAACCAAAAAGTACAATTGAAAAAGAAAGATCCGTCACTCTAAAAAATTTCCAATCGAACATATTCCGTAGATATTTGTATGCATTTGGCGGAAAACATTCGTCTTCAACTAAAATTACAATTAAGATAAAATGACAATTAAGATAAAGAGGTCCGTGGCTAAGGAATTTTCGATCGGACGCGTGTATTTCTGCACGTTTACGTGAAAACATTTGTTTTAGACCAAAATTAAAAAAGGAAAATCCGTCATTTTGAGAAATTGTCAATCGAACACATTCCGGGGATTATTTTCGTGCGTTTACATCTCTACTGAAAATAACATTCAGCAGAGACACATGGTCGAGACAATCAGTCGTCGCACGCAATCGGTATTCGCAGGGACAGAATGTTTTTTTTTCTTTCGGTGCGTGCATGTGAGCAAAGATCAAGAACGACTAGTGCAAGGCGCAGAGAGAGAGAGCTCCTGTCTGTCGTGAGGCACCGCTCGCCGGTTTGCGTTTTCACCTACCCGGTGTATAACGACGAGCTGACTCCTCCGTCTCCGATGACGACTTCTTACCTCGAGGAACGCGCTGAGTGTTAACTTCTGGGTACCCAACCACCAGAGACGGGGTATATCACTCGCAACGTTTGTCGAAACGTTCGTCTTCGCCCTGCGCGTCTCCCCGCGCGGCCTCGCGCGTTTCATCGCCGCCGGCGCTCGCGTGCATCCCGTTCGCTAATTGATCGTTAATTACCCTCGATCCGAAAGTATTTGCCAAAAATACACGGCTGACAATAGAATTGTCGCTCTCGTGCGTAAGTAAGACTTGTATTAATAGTCGTTGCCTGAAAATTGCCTCTCAAATGAGGGATACTCGTATCATGAGTTTAGAATTAGATGTGAGTTTGTCGCCGGTGAAATCGCGATCGCGAATGGAATGTCGTATATATTAGGTTGGTGCGTATGAAATGTCGCATTCTCTTTACATGCGGACGTTTTCCTCCCTGTTTTCGTTATACTTTTGTATTTGGCATAACCTCATTCATACTCGTATTGTCCATTGCCAGAGACTCATTTCAACAAAATAGGTTTTCTCGAAGGTCTTCCCTTTTTTATTTCTTTTGAGTTTATTACCGATATGAATTCTGCCGACATTCGCGTCATTTTCTTATATGAGTACAAACTTGGTAATAGTGCTGCAAAAGCTGCACGCAACATAAACCAAGCGTTTGGGGAGAATACGGTTAACAATCGGAAAGTGCAGCGTTGGTTCGAAAAATTTCGGACTGGCGATTTTTCACTGCAAAATGAGCCGCGCGGAAGACCCAAAACGTCTGTGAATAATGATGACCTGAAGGCTCTAGTGGAAGCGGATCCAGCCGTATCCACGAGGGAACTTGCTATCAGGATGAAAGTTGACCATACAACGATATTGAGACACCAAATTGTACTCCCATCGCTTGTGAATCGGCATGGCCCGCTACTGCTCCATGACAACGCTCGGCCGCACACATCGCACAAAACAATTGCGAAACTGAACGAACTGGAATATGAAGTTTTGCAGCATCCACCATATTCACCGGATCTCTCGCCGACCGATTTTCATTTTTTCAAGCATTTAGAGCTGTTTTTAAGAGGCAAACACCATGAAAATGAAGACAGTCTAAAAAACTCGATATCAGAGTTTATTAATTCTAAAGACCAAAATTTTTTTAAGACAGGCATCTACGCTTTAAAATCTCGTTGGGAGAAGTGTATTGAAGCGAATGGAGCATACTTTGATTGAATAAACAGCTTTTGAAGAAAGATATACAGTTTTATACAATCACTTAAGAATCCGACATTTCATATGCACCAACCTAATATATTCAACGTGCGATTCAACTGAAAATTGCTCAGATCTAACTCTAAATTCAGATTTGATTATCTCGCGTGGGACGGACTTCAAGTGACTGACGGCTTAATGTTAATACGGCCGTGTGTGACCGCATGAAATATCCGCAACTGGAGCGTTACTTGACACAGGATATTCGACAATGCAAGGGTCATAGGAGTCAAAGTTGGAAATAGTAACGTGCGGTTCTCATCCGTCGAATCGAACTGTCTCGTCGCCGATACAATCAGTCATAAAAAGGTTGCAACACTTTTTTTTCGACGAATTTCGCAATGTATTTCCTATTCAATAAGTATTTCGTGAGAATTACTAGAAAACAAATCCACCCATTGGGCACCGGATGCATCCCGAAACGTAAAAAAAAAGTGTCGCAACTTTTTCGTGACTAATTATGCGCCGAGCTACACGAGGAAAAAGGAGTCCGGTTGAATTTACTCGACGATGAACGGGATTTCCGGTTCTCATGAGTCAAATTCAATTCTTGCAAACAGAAATTCTGTTTCCTCCAACCGAAACGCGTCTGGTTTGTTTATCGTCAATTAGACTTCTTTCCCGTGTGTTATTCATCAAAAACTCTTTCGGCTCGGTGCTTTCTCCGTACGGTTAGTGGCAAAACAGCCAGCTAAAGCTGTCGTTACCTTGTATACAGTATCAATTATGCATCGATGAACGCCAATAAGCGTTCTCTTCCCACGAGAGATCTGATATCTCATGCATGGAGGAAAACGATTGGCGTTGAATTAAACACCTTTTGGTCCGTTCCTCGTCACGTCAACTCAACCAATCTTTTTTCTTCATGGAAAATTTTCGCGACGTCTTCCTCTCCCCCTCTCTCTAATAACTTTGCATATCTATTCCTTTATCCGTCGCGACAAAATGCAAGAAATAGGCAAATAGGGAAATATCGGACACGGTTACTATAATTTATCGGGATTCTTTATTGAACCCTGAACCATGGACATCGTTGGTACTCGACATCGCGTGTACGACCTGTGTTTGCCGCTTGTATGTACGTGTGTGTGTGCGTCGCGGCCACTTGGTTACGTCACCGGCATCGTGGACATTATTATGTTCCTACTGACGCAGGTACAATATGCCTGCCACGCTATTAGAGCAGCGAGCTGCGTTAACCTGAAACTCGCATAAGCACGGAGCGTTGTGTGTTTCATAACGTCGTACTCGCACCATGGAAGTACAGCGTAAGCGATATGTTCCTTTATCAGCAAAAATACGTGCGTGCGCGCGCGGCACGCACGCGTCGAAGCGTCGCAACGACGACGACGGCGTTCCTCTCGACGAAGTGCGTGAATCGCGGACAAATATGCATCTATTGCGACCTTGTCGCTGTGGTGTGATCCGAGGAAACACGTCCTTGTCGAGTTGCAATTACGCCGGTGACGTAGCCGGAGGAATTTTGCTCCGCATCAGAATCCTGCGCGGAGTTCCGATATAATTAATCGTGCAGAGTGCGGACGACGATGACCGCGCGCGTTCATCGCGTGAACAATTCTTCAATTCGCGGACTTTACTCCATTCGCTTTCGCTTGAACGCTTAACAATCGGAAGCGGACAAATAAGTTTCACAAATTTGAAAATTACCTTCTGAGGACTGTTGAACATAAATGATCAGTTTCTATTTTCCTATTTCTAGCTGCGACGATGTGACCTTAATATGCAAATGATACGCGTCCTTGTTACACATGCATAAATACGTTGCAGCTCTCGCGTGAAAAAATTAATTTATATACGGCGCGTTATATAAACAACAGCACTGGCATGTAAATATAAGCCGCGATAAACGGCAAAATTTAAGCGAATCGACGGTTTCAGTCGAGAATTTTGTGATCGGACGACTCGCTTGCTGAATTTTATTGTTTACGTGCGTTCTTTTACGTGCTACTGGCTTGGTACACGTACAGTCGGCGTCATGTATGTTCTACTATTCCATAGATTGAAACTTTTTACTATTACATACACAGAAAAAAGTGTTAGATTCAAGTAAAATAATTACTAATATTCCTTAGCAAATTCTTACTTGGATTAAGTAAATTTTACTTGGATTATATAAATATATTAATTGAATGTAGAAAGAATACTATATTTAAGTAATATTTACTTAATTCAAATAAAAATTTATCAAGGAATATTGGAATAATTATGTACTTGAATCTAGCACTTTTTCCTATGCACGAGTTCTAGCCTTTCATTTTTATTCACGTAAAATCTCGAAACTATTATAATTAGAGCAATATACCTGGAGTTACTTTTGCAATCTTCAACTTTATGCGTGATGTGTAAGTCTGAAAATCGTGCGATCCTCCGCCTGGAGAATGATACAGCATGCATGACGCCGACTATGCAGACGCATAAACGTCTCAGAAACACGAATGCCTTTTGTTTTCTTGTGTATTTTTTTTTTACTTCTTTTTCCCTCTTTGCACTTCCCATCGTGCAAGCCGCAATGACGGCTGATAAGGCCGGTTGGCGCGGCAGCGTCCTCGTAGATTTCTCATCATCGGACGGATTACGATAACTCACGTTTACAGTGCGATTGATAGGAGCTTCCTTTCCCACGCTTGCTATCAGAATCGCGTTATCTCTGCGCGATGCGCGACGAGCATCGAGCGCGCGCAGAGCGACACGGCGGCGCGAGTCATATCTGCGTCGTATAAATATTGGCGGTACGAAATGTACAAAATCGAGAGAAAAATTCGAAAAGGCTCGCTCGGCAGGCACGCTCGTCCTGTCGTCGTCGAAATGATCCGAACTATCCGCGCGAAGTTGTCGCTAAGTTGTCGCAAAGTTGTCCTTTGTCTCGCGCGAACGCGCACTCTTTTTCGCGAGGTTCCCCATATTTCCGTCGACCGGATGACCAGGCGCGCGCATCTTTTCGCGAATAACGAATTTTATCAACGGAATTACCGGGCCTCCGTTTGCCTGCTCGTCGATCGCTCGTTTCACTTGTAAACGCGTCATCGTGCCCCTCGGTAGGTTTTATATAATTGCATGAGCGCCACGTGTGTCGATTGAAATTACTCGCTGATCATTCCGCGGGCAGTTCTTGCGGCGCTCGTCTCGCGTTACGCGTGCGCCCGATGAAAGAAACACTGGGGAACGGTGTATACATACACATATAAATACAGAAATGTTCTTTTTCAATTATACCTATACGTAACATACGCAAAACAAAAAATCAGTCTTAAAGTATAGATATTCTCATACATAAGCGAGAATACTGCAATCTTCTCGGGAGGAGATTTATAGTCTCGATTGAATTTGCATTGACGCAAGTATTAAGTGTATTCAATTCAAGACTGAAAATCTTCGAAGAATATTATAATACTGTCTTCTTTATATGTGAGAATATCTATTTTAATTTGAGACAATTTTTTTTCCTATGTACATAGAAATTTTATATATACTTAATATATACTTGATTATATACTGAGAAGAGGAGTTGAAGTAAAACGATTTGGCTGAAATTATTTAATCAAATACTTGGTAATTGTTACCAATTCATTTTTTCAATGCACGCACCGATAGCGATCTCGCCGAAATTATAATCATTTTCGGCCTCAACTATACGTAGAGAATTTTTTCCCGAAGTTATAAACGGAAAAATCATAGTGGTCTTGTCCGGTTAGGATATATTTATAACATCGAAACAATTTCGAGGTAATATGGAAAATTTAAGAAGCAACGGCTCAAACTATATGCAACGCGAACGACGATTACAAATGCACGTCGCTGGTCACAAACTATGGTCTGTGCTACACAACGAGTATCCCGTCTTTATGCAGTTCTCATACATATGCGCGTACACAGTGCCATACGTTACACAATAGTTACTACCCGAGATAAGATTTTTTTTTCATGCTGTCATTAGAAATAACGCGTAATCTAAGCTTCAGCGTTGAAAATGCACATATCAGTATGAAACGTTTTTTACTTTTCTAATATTTTTCCTTGTACGTATGGTAAATTGATTTTTCCTTGTACGTATGGTAAATTGATGTAGAATCGGGTTAAAAATATATCCGATCAGACCATTCATTTATTGCTATAATGTATATATTTTGACTTCACGTTCTGAGTATATCGATAAGGCATTGGGAGTTTAATCGCTGATACTTCGCTTTTTGGACGTCATCGGCGCGAGTAATATAATACATATTGGTATGTGAAATTTAGTAACGCCCAATAAAGTAATCGTTATTATTATTATTATTATTATAATATCCTAATCGCACAATACAAGTCTAGTGAATCATGCTGTTAGTATATTACATTATTCAATAAAAATTTTCTACATGTATTCTTCTGATTTTAACCCAAAAAATGATGCACAGAAAAAAAGCGCACTTTTTTCTGTGTAGTAGTGATATGCATGCAAAATTATTATCACCAACACACTATAACACTTACTAGAAAACTGGTTCTCCCGACTACAATTCTTTCACTTATGCGATTATAATTATAAATACCAAACATTTTTTTCCGTGCAATTTGCTTCATATCGTCTCCTTTTGTTCGTCTAATTTGTTTCGAATCAGAGTGTCCAAAAGTGCTCTCTGAAATTTTGCTGAAATACAATCGAAGATTTTTAAGAATGTTATCGTCGGACATTCGTCGGTATATCGTTATTCGACCGGATATTCGTCGCGTTCTTAACGTATCGAAATGTGTGAGACGAACAAAAGAAAAGGCTGTTACCGAGGAAAGGTGGAGACTTTTGTCGGGAGACTGTATGCAAGTCAAACGACGCATTATTCCTTGACCTGACCCAACGAAACCTCCTTTCATATTCATTAGAATCGTCCCGCCTCGTGCTGCTTTGGACCACAAAATGCGCGCGCGCGGCCGCCGTGTTCGTCTCCGGCGAGGTTCGCGCAAATCGATTTATATGAAAAGTACCGGAAGAAATGGTTCACGCGCGCAACGAAAGTCGAATAAACCTCAGATAATGGTCTTGAATAATTCCCCCGAGGCCGTGACGTCGCGATTTCGATGATATATATTTTATTTTCAAGCGTACTCCGATGAACAGAGCAGGCAGAAACGCACCGTCGTTACTCAATTTTACTGTAAATTGAGAACTGAAAAATAGAAACTAAAAATTAACTAAAAATTGCGAATTAAATTAAAAAATATATATGATATCGTTAATTAATTCGTTCATTAACGAATACTCGAAAATAAATAACATTAGGTATTAAAATTTCTCGCAGTGGAATCTTCCATAAAATAAGCGAAAAACCGCGGTATATTAACGCGGAGCGATAAAAAAATACTGCCACTTGAAATCGTAAGAATGAATGTTTCTCAAGCTTAAAATGGATTCTGACTCAGTACGAGTGAATGTTGCAATCGATTAGAGCGAATTTGTTCCCGCTACGGCGGGAATACATCACTCTTCAGTCTCGAGTGAAAATCCTCACTAGGAAACAAATCCGTATATGACGCGACGCTAATTCGGAAGCCAAGTTTTTTTCCACACCACGCGAAAGCACAAAATATGTTTACTCGATGATTCAGAATGAAGAATTCGCTGTATACTGTGTGAAAAATCGCGTGAATCCGAGTAACACTTGGATTGTCACTCTACTTTTCGAGTGAAGTTGTGTTCCAAGACATTTAGAGAATATGTTACCTTCAAATTATCATCTTCGAGTCCTTCGTGCTTTCCGTCACCACGTTGTTTACGTGAAACATTCCCGTGAACCACCATTTCGCCCTGCCTTTCTCATTTTATTTTCCATCTCCTCTCTCGTTCCTCAGGACGTGTCAGGACGAAACAGCCGGCGGATAAAAGTCGACGTTTTATCGCACGCGAGATCGTCCGAGCACACAATGCTATTCTCAAGCGAGAGGGCCGATATGTCTATTAGCATTTCGACAAGCAAGCGTATCGTCCACCTCGAGGAGATTTTTCGTATCGATTACGCATCTGCTCACTGGAATGGGAAGCATTGATTCCGAATGTTCCATGAATGTTCGACAGCCCGTTTCAAAGACCACCTCCCTAAGATTGTCTAGATTTCTTCTCGCAGGCTGCGCAGGGCATCATGTTCTCGCATCATTTTTCACTGAATTCTAGATCGAAACGAGGAGTGTGTCCCACCCTGTATCCCTAGAATCCATATCTTTATCTATAGATTATAACGACAGGCAGATTAAACGTGAATCGATTTTCAAAATCCGTTCCCATCGGCAAAATTTTTCCGCTCGAATTTTCGAATATTAAAAATTCCGAGCAAAACTACAAATTTTCATCTTTAAATTACAATAAACTGATATATCTAAAGTAAATTTTCGAAAATCATGTATACGTTAGCAAATATTTTACATGTAAATGTAAAATGTAAGTTCTTGGTTCGGCTCCAGAAATTCAGTATTTATTATTTAACAAATAGGCTCATTGAAACTAAGAAATGTACTAAATTAAAGCTATATTGAGTAAAATATTTTTGAAATAAACATGCAACGGTTTGAAATAAAAAATTTTTAATAAGTTGTTGGTTCTCTGAAATTAAGGATTTCACGAAAGACTTCACGAAAGATTAGGGATTTCACGATTTTGCAGCTTTCCTCTCGTTACAGAAGGACACAAATCACATTGATGAGGCGAGCGAGGGAGCGTTTTGGGACCCGTCATGCGACAACAATCGAAATGCGAGAAATCAAAATCATGTGCGCCAATTGCAAGAGCAGCTGGTTCAAGCCACCGTGAAAGTACGTGAATTAGAATGCGAACTGAAACACGTCGAAATGGTAACGATCATTGAGAGTACTTGTAACGATATCTCCGTGAACACGATAACATAAGCGGTGTAAATACAGGTGAACAATACGTCCATGAAGGACGATCTTCCCGATGGGCATCGAAGGGCCGAGGTTTTACGGGCGAAGCAAGATATGCTGAACCGTATAATACAAATAGAAGAAAAGGTATTAAAGCACTACGTCAAGTATGTATTTACATCATCTTCCTGTTATAATTTTTTATTTTTTTGTAATTAACGGAAAGTGGAAAATCGTGGACAAGAGAGATCATTTCTAATTTCTTGCGCGCAAACGAGTCCGAGAGAAATTCACTAAATTATTAAGAAAAAAACTTATTAAAAAAAACACATTTGCAATTTATGATGGTTATTTTAGAAAAACTCGTTAAAATATTGATCAATGTTAAAATATTATAGTTTTATAGGCGCGGAAAAAATCCAGTTTTTTTCCATTTTTTCATGGAAATCCTTCCGGTTTCTTATTTTCTTTACTTTAAAGAGTAAATAGCAGGTTTTAATCGAATACATGTGAATTTTTCTAAACGAATATTTCAACCTTTGGAACAGAAACGGAAAAAATCTGCGGAAAATTGGAAAAACTGGTTTTTTTCGAGGCTTCAAAATTATAGTTGAAATATCACCCAAAAGAGGAGCGGATTAATTTTTGATCATATTCATTACTGATATTTTACGTTTTCTCTTAGACCCGAGAAGCGGAACGAAACGCTAAACGCATTCAATTGGACGAAACCACGCTCGTTAACGATTTCCGCTCGATAATATCGAAGTTGAACTCGCATGAAAAATTCGATTTGGTCAGCGGAGCTCTTAAAGCTTTGCAGATCGAGAGCGACACGCGCGGCAAGATGAAGGAGCACGAGAAATCAGACTCGGACGAGAAATTCGGCCGAGTCGGTGGCTTCGAATACAATCCTTTAACTTTGAGGCAATATTTCGACGCGAACTCGGAACAACCGAGCAAGCCGAGTGATACAAACGAGGAACATTCGACCCAAAAGGAGGAGATATTGCGAAAAAGGATAGAGGAGCTCGAAAATAAGAACGAAGATCTCCTGCAGGCTATGGAAAAATTGGACGAAGGACATTCGCAATCAATTGGTAAGTGGAATAATTGTCTTTCTCAGGTGCGCACGAATTGTCGTCGCAATCTTGTCGTTCAAAAATTATTATTATTTATCTTTTATTATTGCCCCTTATTATTATCATCATTCCTTTGGAGAAATAATACATAATTATTATAAAAATAATATAAAAGTAAAAATATAAGGACTAAAATTAAATTTTCCTTTCTATAACTTTGGTTTCTTGCTTGGATTTGTGATCGTTTTTCGTAGTTTCTAAAATTTGGTTCAATTTGCGACTCGTTAGATTTTTTTGGCGATTTCTTTATTCGAAAAGAGTCCGCAATAGGCCGAAATGTTTTTGCAAAGTGCGATATTATTAAATTGTCACGCCCTAACAATAGCGGGTTGGCTTTCACAAGTCAGATATTAATATTCCCTCCTTTTTCTTATAGAAACCACAATTTCCAAATATAAAGATTCTACTTGACCTGTAACTCTTGATTACATTCTACTTTCTGCAGAAGAATTGCTCGCTCTCAGGCAGGAAGCCAACAAGAAGCACCGTACCCTCCAAAGCGCGTACGAGCAACTCTCCGTAGATTACAACGAGGCTCAGAGGGAGATCATCGAATTGCGAAGCAACGATACGCAGTTACAGAAGCTCGATAGAAGTATCGATAAACTGGACAAGCACACTCAAGCGACACCTCCCTCTCAGAAGGACGACTCGGTGCCGGCAAGAAGTGATCTCGACGATGTCACCGAGAAAGTCAAGGCCATCCTGAGAAACTGCACTATAAACAGCGTCGAGTCGGGAGAATCGATCTTCGAGACGCTCGCGAAGCAGTACGTCGACTCCAAGTGGAAATTGGAGATGCTGGAGAGAAAATTGACGGAGACCGCGAGGAACTTCAAGGACGCCGAGGACGTGAAGGACGCTCTGCAGATGGACTGCGAGGAGTTGCAGTCCCACATCGACACGCTGCTGATGGAGAATCAAACCTTAAAGTCGAGCCTGCCGTGTATTCCTGAGGCGAGCGAAGAACGAGTAGCTTCCCTGGAGACGGACGTGGAATCCTTGAACGAAGAGGTGAAGCGCCTTCTGGCGGAGAACAAAACGATGCGCGAGACAAACTCGAATCTGACGCGCGCTATACGAAGCCAGGAATTGTCTTCGACAAATTCCAGCCAATCGACGGAGAACGCCGATCACCAGGTACCACGCTCGTGCTTGGAAGAAGACAAAGAGTCGTGGGAAGAGATTGGTCTGTCGAAAGATACGGCGGAACGAGAAGAGTTCCCAATACCTTCGAGTGAGGTGAAAAGTTCGGACGAAGAGATCGAGCGGCCGAGAGTCGACCATGAAAACGTAACGCAAGAATTAGTACAGACGGTGTCCAAAGTGGAATTATTGGAGAGTGATTTGGCACTTCAACGGGACACTGTGAACAAATTAGCGAGAGAAAACGAAGATTTGCTGAAGAAGAAGGCGCAGTTGGAGATGGAATTGTATGATCAGCGAGAACACAATTTACGAAGGAACGATTACTACGAGTGCGTCCTGGGCGACCTGCAGCAACAGCTTAACGAAGCTGATCGCGAGAAATCCGCCTTACAAGACGACCTTTCGTGCAGGACTATGAAGTTGGACAAGATGCAGACTCAGATCGACGGGAAGCAATCTCAGCTTGCGAAATTGTGCCAAGATAACGACCGATTGACCAAAGAGAACGTTTCTCTGTCGGAGCAGTTGGCGGCTACGCACAACGAATCCCTGGATAAGATCGAGCTGCTGAACACAGAGATGTCGTTGCTTCAACAGGAACACGAGGACTTGAAGCAGGAGGTGTCGACCTACAAGGAAGACCTGGCTCGCGCGAGGGAGGAGCTGCGCGAGACGCAGCAGCGTCACGCGGAATTGGGGAACGAGCGCGGTGCGTTGAAGGCGCGATGCGAAGAACTCGAGGAGGAGAAGCAAAAGTTTCGGGACGCGGTGGCGGAACGAGCGAGGCGAGTACGGGAGCTCGAGGAAGAGCTGAATCTCAGGGAGGCGAAATTCCACTTCCTGCTGAACAAATGCGAGTCCTTGGAGAGAGAGGCGAAGGGTTCGACTATGCTGCTCGTGCCTCCGGAAACGACGCACGACGAACGTCAAATGAACGACGAGGAGGCTGTGAGAGCGGAAAAGCAGCGAGACTCGGCGGCGGAAGATGCGAGCAACGCGGCGTCCGAGGAACAACGGACGCTCGAGCAGATAATCGAGGGGGAGAGGCGGGAGAAGGAGATCGCAAGGGAACTCAACGAGAAGCTGACGGGCGAGATCGCCGAGTTACATGCCCGACTGCAAACTGCTGTTGAGAACAACAAGGAGTCCGCGGGGATGGCCAAGCAGACTATCGAGGATCTCTCCCGCCTGATTCGAGACAAGGACAACGAAATGAGCGTCTTACGGGCCGACCTCGCACAGGCAGGCGACACCATCGCGAAGATGTCGGGTGACATCGCTATGATCGACCAACGAAGGGACGGACTGGAACAGCTTGCTGCTGTCAAGCACAACGAAGTCTTGCGATACCAAGACGAGATTCAGCAGCTGGTTCGTCGCGTGAACGAGCAGGCGGCTCACATCCAGGGTCTGATCGCTGAGCGGACGGTGAACGAGGCGGCGGGTAAGGCGAATACGGAGGAAAACGGCCCCAACGGAGCTAAGAATCAGATCGCCGAGCGCCAGAGGAACGAACTCGCGGCTCTGGACGAGAAATGCGGCGTGCTGGAGGCCGCTCTGATCGAAGAGCGATCCAACAGCAGGATTCTGCGGGACCAGCTCGCCGAGAGTCAGGGCAAGGAGATCAACGCCGCCAGGGAGCTGGAGAGGCTGAGGACGCACTTGGTCGAGATGGAGTCGAGCTACACGGAGGAGGCTCTGATCGCCGAGAAGACGCGCGAGGAACTGGAGACGAAGCTGCAACAGGTCGAGGAGAAGATGAAGAACAGCCTGACCGCTTACACGTCGGCGAGTATCAGGGCGAACCAGCAGGTCGAGACGTTGCAGCAACAAATGGCCCTCATCGTTCAGCAGAGGGATCAGATACAGGCGAAGCTGTCCGCCACGGAAGACAACATTTTAGTACAGGCCGCCTCTTTGACTAACCTACAGATTGTCTTGGAGCAGTTCCAACAGAGTAAGTAAAAGTTTCGTTGATGCGCGGGAAAAGGAGCGGTAGATTCAAGTAATTGTTTAATAAATAATTACTACGACAGTAAACTTTTACTTGGGTCAAGTAATACCTTCTCGATCCGAGTAAAAGATTTTTCAAGTCAATTATTCAAGTATGATACTTATTCGATCAAAGTAAAAATCTGCTAAAGAGCATCGGAGTAATTATTTATTTGAACTCAGCGCTTTTTTTTTTGCGTTGAATTCTTTCAGTGCTTTTCTTACAACGTAATTATTACGAGACTTTCTGTCTCACGAATATTACCTGCGTTGATATATTATATACAGAGTGGTCCATTTAAATCGAGCATCTTAAATGTTTCACTTGTTTTTGACGAAAAAATGTCTAAGCAAAAAGTAGCTGCACCGTTCGAGGAGGTAATTATGATAACAAAGGGATTTTTTTCAAGGTCATTTTTTCCAGAGACTTGAAGGTCAAGGTCTTTTTTTTTATATATATATATATAATTATGTGTTTTTGTTTGCATTTTATGGCCGACATCAAGAGGAGTTCATTAATGAATACGATCTCCCTTTTTAGCCTATCTTCTCTCGTGATTTTGTCACGTTAATTTCAATTTTACGGCTATTTACTGATAGTTAAAGTAAAAGGAAAGAGGCATTTTACAAATGTACTCTCTCAATCGGTTACAAATATCATTTTATGAATGTATCTTTTAATTTTCTTGCTTCTCACGTGGACGATCGAGATGTCTGCGGTGAGCCTTAATAGCGCACTTATTTAAATTTACAGCTAAAGAACGCGACATCATATCGGCGACGGAGAAGATTCGATCCCAGCTCAACGAGTCGTACGAGAGACAGCAGGAATTGGCGAGTGAAATCTCAACTCTCAAGGTTTGCACGCTCTTCTTCCACACTCTTGTTACTCTGAACAACAACTTCAGTACAATATTCCATATACAGCATATTCGTCAGATCAATTCGCTCATGGAATTTCGTTGTGTATATGCATACATATATGCTTACAGCAACAATTATCCGAAGCTAAAGAATGCTTGCAAGCTGCTTCTAGACTAAGCGAGCAACTCGAGAAGAAGGACGAGCAAATCGGGCAACTCAACGAAGAAGGTGACTACCCGATCCAAAGTTACACACTTTCAGTATTGCCTCTTGCATCTTGTTTTTTTTTTTCCTTTATGGCATGATCAGTGTTTCTCGATTATATCGTTTCATGCATCGTGAGAAGCGAGAACCCGAGAAATTTCTGCTCGGTATCGCACACAAAAGATCGATCACATGTTCCTTACATATTTCTGCTTTCACTTTAACACCTTGCGGTTGGGCGACGGATTAAATCACGCGACGCATACCGCACGGATTCAATTAATAACGCGCTGTTTCATGTGTACGTATAAAAATACGAACTCACAAGCGGAGCTTGAGCAAGAACATCTTACGAGAAAAAGAGAATAAACAATGTGTCGGTGAGTCGACACGTCGAGGATCGTCGAGGATAAAACCGGAACGTTGAAATCGTAGCGTCGAAACGCGACGTCTCTTCGAGACCGGATGTCTCACGCGGACTCTGTGCTTTTAGAATCTGTCGTTGATTGATGAATCGTCTATTAGAATCGATCGCCCAATTGTACGAACACTAATGTACGAATCGTAATGTACACCTTGTACGCTAAAAACCGCTAGAAAAAAAAAGAGTATGCACAGTCGGCGGATTAAAAATTGCAACGCTTCTCTTTCGATGAGCTTAGCAACGCATCTCACGTCCAACAGGAAAATATGTCTCTCTTGAGAATTACTTAAAAAAAGAGAATCTCGGAGATGCGTAACAAAATTTATGAGAAAAGAAAATGTTACTACCTTTGGAACTCAGACACGATGAAAGGAATAAGGAACGAAGAATTAAATATAGAGAATTATTAGAAACAAGGAATTAAATTTCGACATAAGAACAACTATGCTTCAATCCATAATAAAGGAATAGGGAACTAGGATCAGGAACATTGACGAAATTCTATCCCTTATAACTTGTGTGCTTATAGAATTTAGGTTGAATGTTAGTTAACCTTCCAAATGTCTAATGATCGTCAATATATAAATGGAAGTCGGTTTGAATTAATCGATAATTATCAAGAAAATAATAACAGTGTTAATGATAACGGTAAAGATTTATTAAAAAATACAGTAAAAGTGATCTCGTTCTAAAACCCGTTCTTATGTCTTATTCTTCATCCCTCTTATTGTATTTTAAACTATGGTTTATTTCCAACATTTTATTCCCAATCCCGTATATTTAACTCCTTATTCCTTCCGTGGCTATCTGGGCCCGTAATCTGCCGACTGCCTGTGCGTAGAAATGCGATTTCATGTTTCATGTGCTCTAACAATAATCACGTTGAAATTTTAGCAGCTGCGACGGTAACTCGGCTATGTTCGGGCGCGCGACTCCAAAGAATCACTAAACCATTTTATCCCGCAGATAGCCGAACGAAATGTTTCATCCGTACCCCCCGCATAGCTTCTTTGTGAATAACATAAACGCCACGTGCACTCGGCTGAAGGACGTCAAGTAATTCAGCGACGAAATAAAATGACACCATTCGCACGTTGCAATAATCTGTAGCACGCGCAGCAGCACGTCGATAGAGAGCGGTAGATGCAGCAGCGAGTATCGTCGAAAAAAAACAAACGAATCCTCGAGATAACGATCAGTGTGTTCGCAATCACTGTAACTAATCTGCGAAAGCAAAAAAAAACACGTGTCACTATCCGGTGGTGTAATCAAATATCAGCTGGTAATTCTGGGGATTGTGACGGTAGCCCAGGATTCTTGCTGGTATCTGGCTACGAACTGGATCATCGCCTTTGCACACTAAATCGCCTGTTGGTTGGCTCACGCAATTGCCCCACCCCACCCCCACCCCCGCTGGTGCTGGTTACTACGTTTCTGCACTTTACTACATTATATTGCGAATTCTCGTGTTTCCCCCCTGACGTTAAACAGACAAGGAGGCGCGAGAGAAACGACCGCTGGACGTTGCGCTCTTTTCTGCACACACCTTTAACGTTCGACCCTTAACGTTCTGTTTCCGGTTTTTCTTTCTCTCTCGTTTTTTTTGACCGGCCATATTGTTTTCACGTATTGTTGTTAGTTCGTAACTAATTGTCGGCACAACTGATTGTAGTTATCTATTCCCGTGGAACGATATGCAGGCGTGTGTGTGTGTTTGTTAGCGAAACTTTACGTTACTATCTTGCATGTAGCAGCGATTATTTTGTCGTCCGATCGTTCGTTTCTTACCGGCGAAGGGGCCGATGTGCTTGTTGGAATTATTTCGCACGATAATATATTTTTTAACGAATGTCACACGTATAAAATCCACACAACTGTCCCCTGCGACGATGCAATTTGATCGCCATGCGCCCTAACATGCATGCAAGATAAGTAATGAGATATCGAGTTCGACGCAATATTAGAGGTCACTTTGTTTTGTAAATTGCTCTGTACGACTGTGTTAGTTAGTTAATTAGTTAGTTAGATACGTCAGACTGTGCGAGACGGCCGCGGTTATGTATGCAATTGTAAGAATCGCCCCGAGAACAACTGCTTTGAACAATTGACGAATGGAATTCCGTAGATGAAACATCTCGATTCGTTTTATTACAATTGTTGTTGCGACAAATTCTACGATTTTTTTGTGCTTCAACGACTATCGTCACAAATTCGATGAGACTGAGATCTCTAGAGACTCGTGAGAAGCTTTACCGTCCTCTCATGTTTCAGTCACATATTGTAGTTGTTATGACGGTACGTCGTGGCAATATGTATTAGCGCGCGGAATGTACAAAATTAAAGTGTATCGGTGGCACACAAATATTTATAACTTTATACATACAAAGTGGCGCGATCTGTAAGTGGACTCATCTCGAGAAGTGTAACCAATGGTGGAAGCAGCATGTACGGGGTTGTGAATAGCTTCGGGAAGGACATCGAACTCGTCGCACGCGTGCTTTGTTTTGAGGGTGCGGACGTCTGCGATAAACACGTGCGACGTATCTGACGTTCCCCTCGAAACTATTTAATACCTGTACGTGTTATTTCCTTCGTTCGCTATGCTTCCAGAGATAAGTCCATTTACAGGATATAACGGGCCACTCTGTGTGTATATATGCGTGTATGCGTGTGTGTACTCATATATATATACATATATATATATATATATATATATATGAATGCGTGATGACAATTGGTAGCGATGACGTGGGTAATCTCATGCGGTAACTGTGAGCGTGTAAATAGGAGAAGCTCATATTACCTCGTGGGGTTTCCCACTCGTTACCACGATTCGTCAAAATTTCGGAACTTTTCGGATCGTTCGCTTTTTTTGCACACGCGTTAGTTAATCGATCGGTGAAATTGTCGAGAACGATTTCTTTGGCCGATAAGGTGACCCGATACCCGGGAAGAAAAAGATCATCTATTTTGCCCGTATATGACTAATAATATATGCCCACAAGGGAAAAATACTGTCGTTTATAAATTATTATGCAAATACAATCGAAATAAATGCTTCTGGCTACTCGTGCTTCTGACGGCACACGATATCGGTATTTAATTAAATGACAAAGCATCATTTTTTTTCGTATAGACATATATGATCATATATGGGCAAAATTCACATATGATTTTATATAATAATATATAATCGTATATAATCATTTTTTCCCGGGTACCGCACGGCGAGCGTGTCGTAATTCTGCGTAGATGTTCGCGGGCAGAGTGCAGTGATCTGCGGACTTTCAGGAACTTTTGGGAAGCCCCTCACACACGCAGGACAATCCCCCGAGTGTGTTGCAAATTCCCGTGTTCCCTCCCCCCCGGAAGCCCCCGCTGGGTCAGAGCGCGCTCGAACCGTGCTCTGCCACGTGAACGAATGCGGACTACTAAAAAAAGAAGCGCTTCCCTCGTGTATCCCCTATAGTGGCATGCGTGAAACCTTAGTTCTTGTAGAACACGGCATGATAAACGAGGAATGCAGCATGCGCAAAAAAGTCAAGGCGCAGGTGAGAGTATTGCATCAGGTACTGATGTGATGTCGAGGCAACCAGTACTTGTGTTAATACTTACGCCTGTGTCTTGCCGAGCTACCAATTCATCGACCCCGCGACGACCTGGACCGCGCACGGTGTACATAGAGATCGTGAATTTCCTTATTCATTTCTCGGACACCGCTAGGGGCCACCCGTGTCCCTTTGTCACGGTCGAGGATGGCTTCCAGCCAAGTCCGATTAAGCTGATCGACGATCTTAATAAGATTGAAAAGATTGAATTATATTAGAATGGAAAATAAAAGCAAAATGAAATTAATAAAATTAAAATTGCAGTCGGTCAAGTGTCACCGGCTCTGTCTCGCTAATACAGGTAGAAATTATTGACTTTCCGATTATCGTCGAACAAATCAGAGAACTGGAAATTGGAGGCCTCTTTCTTGTTGATACTATACAATGTCAAAAAACAGAGCTGACCGGTTTTTGTACTTCAATTGGTGTTGGCGACTTTTATTATTAGTCACCGATTGGCTTAATCAGAGCTTGGTGAAAGTCACTCCAAGCGACTTGGAGGAACGAAAGAATATATTCTTTCGTAGACGGATACATTTATTTAACTCTTCCCTTTCTTTTTTTTCATTTTTCCTTTCATTCTTCTCTCGAATCAACGTTCAAAATTTGTTTGAAAAAGAACCCTCGTAAATTGGCTACGTCAGTCGTCAGTGCCATTTTCGTGTGTGTTAATGTTTGCGATTCTCCGTTTCTAGTGACGCGACTGACGGCGCTGGTGAGCTCTATCAATGAGAAGGTGAGGGAAACGATGGAGCGCGACGAGGGAAAGGTTGACAAGTGAGTAAAACGAAAGCCCCGCTGCGTCCGACCGACCTGTCCATGCGAGTGAAAACCTATCCTCCGACTGACTCTTACAGAACCCTCGTGAAGAACCTTCTCCTGGGTTACTTGTCCCCGACCACGTCGGACAAGTCCTCGATTCTGAGGGTCTTCGCCACCGTCTTGGACTTCACCGAGTCGGAGAAGGATAAAACTGGCGTGAACAATGCCGCGGCGCAGGGCAACTGGATGTTGCGCGCCGGCAAAGGCGGCGCGCTGCTAAAAGTACGGGAAAGGCAGTATTTTTCGCAACGCTTAATATGAATTGAAACAAATCCTCGGTTGGGTTAATCGGTCAGTTATATTCATTGGGAATAAAAGATAACGCTTGTGTGACGTGTAAGGATTCTCCATGTACGCAGACCGGAGGATAATCTGAGTATGCGTTACATAATAAACATTCAAGTGTTATACAGTGTCCCATTTTGGAATATTTTGAAAACGAAGCGATTGACAAAAAAGAAATGGTTCAGGCAAATGTCGTTTGGGTTTGGAGGGGGACACAAGTTGGTGACTTAGAATTATTGATCGTACAATGAAGTTGAGGTGTTACCAATTTATGTCTTCCTCAAAACCTTACAGCTTTTGCTTTGCGAATAATTTTTCATTTGCTTCGTTTTCAAGATATTTCACACGGTTTCCACTAAAATGGAACACCCTCTATATCCTCCCACAAACGTACTAATACTAATAATGTTATATTTATACAATATTAATATTAAAATTAATTAACATTTAATCGCGCTATAACATCCATGCTTGGCTCTTAAAGGCCCGTCAATTCTTCCCGCCTATTGTTAGACAAAGTTAAGAGCGGCTTTATTCTCTTTACTGCAATTGTCAACTGTCAAACCGACAACTTTTGCTCGCGATCGCAATGTACGATCTTACGTATCTCGCAGGGCGAGGAGACATCTCTGTCGGCAGCCTTCGTGAGGTTTTTAGAGAGCGAATCCAAGCCGAAGCCCCAGCTGCCCGCCTTGCCGATATTGAACACGGTAAGCGACCGCACCGGTCCTTATTCCTTGCGATCCTCCGTTCTCTCAGGAACACCACTCCTCTCAATGAGTACTTTTGCAGGCTACCTCACGACCCGGATACACCAAGCAGCAGCAGTCGACCTTGGCGTCGTCGTCCTCAGCGTCGTCATCGTTGTCCTCATCGACGTTGTCGTCGACGTCGTCGTCATCGTCCTCCTCGCTGTCTACCCAATCCACGCTGCTGCTGTCCAATGTTGCTCTCCCGACATTCCCGGACTTCGTGCCGGCCAGAAACACGGGCTCCATCCTGAAGGAGGTCCTGAAGGACAGTTGATATTACACGCTGTATTAAACTATGTACAAACGACGACCATTGAAAGCTCCGTTAGATTGTATCTCATCACCGGGATCGGGTCCGTGACAGCCGGTTTCCCGCCGTCTCGTCGTGCCGCTACGCCGAGGGAAACGGAGGAGGAATAACCAGCTGCGCGCGCACTTCGAAAGCAATCGGAGCTCGGCGTCTATCGAAGATCCCACTTGTTGCTGACTCGCGAGATTTTTATTATATAGGAGGAACACTCAGTACTTGCTATCGTGTGATACGAGTACACACTGTACATAGCCTTGGCGACGTTGCGCTCTCCACCACGTACTTAGCTGTGCATCCGGAAAATTCGCGCACCGCGCGTGGGAGTTTCGTCAGATTTAATTCACGTGTGTTTCCACTGCTTCGATCACGATCCTCAATCGTCGGACTTACACGAGATATTATTCTCGTTGAAGCACATTTCAGCGCAATATTTGTGCGCATTATTGTTCACTTGGTTCGAGTATCTTGCGCTTTCGGTCTTTTGCTTCAAGTTGACAGCGGTATTTCCGCCGCAGAAATCTGATCTTTCGCGAAGATCACGAATGTCACGCGATGAAGAGAAGCATGCGCGTTAAACAGGATTACGTTTGGGTTTACTGCGATTGATCGGCTACAGAGATTAATTGTTCTCAATGATTATATTATTGCGTTTGGCAAATAAAGATAACCTGTTGATTTTGTATGGAGAAGAGATGCGTTCGCACGGTAATTTAGCTTCTTTCTCCGACACGACTCCGGACGACGAACTTGGATTCGTCGTTCATCAGAGGCAAAGAAGGACGCATTCAGATGGCAAATGACAGATTCTCCGGGAGCGTTTCATTTGAAATAGTTTTAATATAGCCATTATAAATGTTACAATGAACGGAAAGTATGCTAGATCGCCTCGTGACAGAAAAAAAAAAGTAACCAGAGTTCTCTGTGACGATGACACAACATGACACTGCAAAATAATAAATACATAGTAAGGTTTCGTTGTATAACCAACTCGCGTACTATGGGCATAAATACAAAATAAAACTATGTATTTAAACAAAGTTAGTGTACAAAATATAGATCTATTCAACGAGATTTCATAATACATACACTATTATTACTTCTGCAATATATGTGAACGCGCTCATTCACTCGCACACTCGCACGCACATTCATTCAGTCAATCATTCGCTCGCTCGCTTGCTCACTCGCTCGCTCTCACTCATTTGTAGACCAACATTTTATCGAACACTCGATCGTATCAGTATCAAAAACTCGACAGCATCTTATAAAAAATTAGATATACTTCTTTCATTGTATAACTGAAATTATATAAATTTTTTTTCTCAATAATTATCACAAGAGCATAAACAGACAATGCCATCCAATGAATAACGTTTCGTAACACATAAATATTCTCCGTTCGCGTTTAATCGCGTCCGTATTATCGTCGACGAACGAGTACTCTCAGAATGAAAAAAGATCGGGAAGATCAATTTCTTATCTCTTCTTTTTCCATTTTTTAATAGAAAAAAACTTTGATTAAACCATTCGATTAAACCATTCCTCGTAAACTGTTATCCCCAACGTGTGAATTACGTAATTACCGCGTAGTTATCTCCGTAATCGCAAAAGGGATATCCGTAACCAAGCGGCAAGGGAGAAAAGCTCGAGTTATTTTTTTTCTTTAAATCTTGATAAATCATCGTAAGAATCCATCGACTGTTAAATGAAAACACATGAGCATTGCACTGCATCAAGTCGTGACGAATTGAAAGATCGCGAAGGGGTTCTCTATCCGGTCGATATATATCTCAGGAAGACTTTCGGAGTTCGAGATTTCAAGATCCGATCTTGCGACCGGAACCAAGTCGGCAATAAGTGCCTTCAATTACCGTCGTAGTCCCGCCAACGGGGCTCGTAAATTGATATTCCTCACATGCTGCGAACAACGCAGCTGCGTCATATTGTCTTCTATATCACGTGCGCGCATGGAGCTTGTATTTATCACAGGCACCAAGTGAGCGCGTGCAACGCGTGCGTGCACGCGCGTCGTCTCTCTCGTGCGAATGAAAACGTTATCCGTATCCTCTTTCCTATCAAACGCGTCCATTGAGTTAAATGCGCAGTGTGGAAAAAAAAAACGTTAACAAGCGGTTGCAATCGGAAAAACGGCGACGGATATTGTTGCACCGGCGAAAAACAATCGCACTCCTGTCGAATCCCGATCGGCGTGACGAGCGATATCGTCCCTTAAAACCGAAATCAATAATGCGTACGCGTTCTAAAACAAGTAATACCGCCCGCACTCGTATATACATACATACTCATGTATTAACGTAAAAACCGGTCTCGGCCGATTTCCGTTGCACGCGCGATCGTTGCGCGTATATAACAACGTTACACCGCCGAAACAACAATCGTCCGTAACAATGTAGTAAAAAGGAAAAAAATCTTCAACGCAGATGCATGCATATATCCGGTGAATATTTCCGCGTGTGCGAGAGCGCATAATCCGCAGCTGAACCGCCACCCCGGGCAACACAGATTTCTGAGAGGCGTCTGAAAGATCTAAGACGTCTTTCGGATGTCTGCATTGAGACAGTTTTTAGAAATCCGTGCCGCCGCTTTTCACCTCGGCCGTGTGAGTCACGATTTGCATTTATTGTCTCGACAACCGGATAAAAGAGACGCGTCTTGTGTACTTCCGAGCGGCTCCTACGACGAACACACGGGACGGTATTCTCGCACGCGCGGATTCTTTCAAGCGTAATTCCGTTCCCTCCCAACGTGCGCGTTTCTCTTCGCTACGTCTGTCGCGCGTCTCATCGTACATTATTTCACGAGATTCACGTAAAACACTCGGAGAGCAGATATGAATTTTGCGACGACCCCCGTGTTTCCGTGGAAGCGATTACGCCGCGTGATTCGAAGCGATCCCCGTGTGCAATGGAAAACACAGGAAGAGCGTGTCCGATGCTTGAATATTAATCTTGTGCGTTCCGACGATCCACGTACTTCGGTCTGTTACGATCGAATAAGTATTTAGGTCTTCTTGGAAAACTTGCTCGTTAGAAAAAAAAGAGGCCTGGTTAGACGGTAACCCAAAGTCAAACGATCGGACAATCGTGAGGGACGATTTAATAGCCGAAGGCCTAACGTATTAACGGTCGTTACTTGCCTCGAGTGAGATACTTGGATCGCAATTTCGCGAGTTGGGTGGGACTTTCTCGGTTGGATCTCGATTACGAATACGTCACTTGTATATATGTATATATATATTGCACGATTCGACCGAGAAACTCGGGTGCAACCGTAAATTCCGGCTATCTCACGTGAGCGCAAGCTTCAAGTAATGACTATCAATACGGGCCCGACGCCCGTCTGCGATGACATTAGTAATACTTTTCACGTACGAGCGGCTCCTGTCCATGATAAATCGACTTATACTAACGTAATGTATCGCGTGCGAACGAGGAAACGCGAAGTATTCGCTCTGTGACATCACGACTCGACGTGATCGAAGCCGACGATCTGACGAACTCTCGACGGGCGGACCTACGATGAGCGTGGCAAACCTCGAGTCTTTTGCTTCGAGCGCTAAACTGCAAAGGTGATTTCCGGCAAAGAGCGTCTCCGGTGTCGTCAGACGTCGCGATTCCTCAGATTTAAGCGTCATTACAACTCGTGCCGACGCGGGAAACGCTTTCTGTCGGGAGTCGCGTTACATTTTATCGCTCGGAGGCAAAACAAGTTCAAGGTTCACCGCCTATTGCAGACCCGGACCAACACTTTGCGGTCCGCCGACCACACTTAACGATATCGCCGCGAATTTGGACGTCGCAAGCCGCCGACGCAACACGATGCCACGATGCGGGGACATTGATGTCACGAACACTCATCGACCAAAGTTCCTCTTACACTGGCACTGATTCGCAACCGAAAGTGTGCGGCTGCACACGAGTCGTCGCGGGCTCAGTAACCGCTAAAAAAACCTCCGATGTGCGATATCGCGGTTATAACATCGTTATCGTGAATAATTCATTCGTAACCGACAAGTCTGAGCCTCAAATTCCCAAGCTTGCTCGAGTCAGGCAGCGCGGCAGCTTCGTGCGGCACGCAAAGTGTTAGAACAAAATTGCCAATGATCTTGCCTAACGCGACGCTCCAATGTGAGAGAGAGAGAGAGAGAGAGAGAGAGAAAGAGAGAGAGGAGAGAGAGTAGGGGAGGGGGGTACTGATTTGGTCCTATTCTCCGGCACTACAACAACAACAACAATATACACAAGACGTCGACGTCGAGATTCCGTCTCCCGCGTGGACGTGCAACGACAGGCCTAGCGCGATCGAATATCATAACTTCATCTCCCAGAGGACGATGTGGGCGTCGTTGCTGTTGGGATCCTTGAACACGTAGCTGGACTTGGGGCTCTTGTCGAGGCCGAGCTGGGCGTTCAGCTGCCGCCAATTGATGTAGCCGCGTCCGCCCATCAGAGTCAGCACCGTCCGCTTCGGCTGGTCCACCTGTTGCGTCGCCTTGCCGTTGGTCTTCTTGCCGTTCGCCTTGACGTTGCCCGCGGGCGCCGTCGTCGTCTCCAATTCCGGCTGCGTCACGCCGCTACTGTTGGCCGCCGGCAAGTCGTACGGGCCGTTTCGACTAGCTGTGCTGCTGTTGCGCGACAGTCGGCCGGTCTTCAGGGACAGGTTCTCCTCCGAGCCGGAGGACGTGTACAAGGAGCCGTGAGAGTCGACCGACCAGTTGGAGAGATCCAGCGACCTCGGCCTCGTGATCTTCAGCTTCAGCCTGCGATCCAAGGTGCACACTTTGTTCGGTATGGCCGCCAATTCCGGATCGCTTCTCCTCAGGGTCTCGTAAACCGGGTCGATGCCCGAGCTGTTCTCGTTCTCGTAGTCCTTCACGTACATCAGCTCGCCGTAGAGCCCGTAGACGTCGCAGTTCTCGCCGGAGCTCTGCGAGCTGGACATGGAGCTCGAGAGGAAACCGCAGCCGGCGCCCAGCCCCCTCGGTAGGGTCTTGGAGCCCCTGTACTCGTACTCCTTGCTCCGCTTCCTCCTCAGCATCACCGGGCTCCCCGCCAACTGCTGCTTCAGCTTCACGAGGTTGCTGCAGACGGAGGAGTCCACGCTCGCCCGGTCCCGCAGCCTCTGCTCGGCCTCCCTGGCCTTCAGTTGCGCGTTCTCGTCGTCATGGGCGCGTTCTTTCGCGGAGTACACAGTGTTCTTTGTGTTCTGTATCGCCAGGAGGAAGGTGATCGGCCCGAAGTGCGCGTGATACGAAATATTGACGCGGCCGCTGATGATGGGCACCCCCTCCAGTCGCGGTAGCGGAATGGTCAGGCTGATGCCGACGTTGGTGCCGACCCAGAGGAGACCCTTGCACGCCAACAGCGCCGTCACGGTCACCGTGGTCTGACTGTTGACGGCGAAGTTGGTGTTGCTGGCCGAGCTCGGGGAATTGTTCGTCTTGGTCACTCTCAGCACGTTGGACGCTATGTTGATGTCCTGCAGGTGCTTGAACGTCTCCGTGTGATAAAGGCAGACCGTGCTCGAGTTCTTCAGAGCGACCCAGAGACCGACCCCGGAGTGAGCCATCAGCTTGACGTTACCCACGTGCTCGTGCTGGGCGCTGAAGCTCTTGGTGATGTCGCCCGAGGTCGCGTTAAGTACCCATACTTTCTTGCCGCAGGCGGCGTAAATGGACGTGTTGATCGGCATCAGGCAGGAGACCGGGTCGTTGCCGAGGGAGATGACGAAGGGGTCCTTGAGGTTCCACGCGCCGTCGACTTGACGTTTGAACAGAAGCAGCAGGCCCGTACCCAGAGCCACGAACACGTTGTCGCAATGATACTTGATCTCCACCACCGGCCCCGGCACGGGATAACTACCGATCTCCTCCTCCTTCTCGGGCTCCGACGCGGCGTAGATGATGATCTTCCGCGAGTCCGTGCCCATCCACACGAGATCGTTCGCGAGAGTGGCGAGCTCGCCGCCGGATACGATGCCCTTGACGAACTCGATACTACTCACCCGGGTCTCGACCAGGTCGAACGTGGTAATGCGCTTGAGACAGGTGGCCGAGGCCGTGGTAGATTGGCCGAAGATCGTCACGTGACTGGATATGCCGTCACCCGTGCATATCCACAGGTAATTCTGACTTCTGCCGCGTCGCCTCGTGGGACGCGGGTTCTCAGTGGTGTAGTAACAACCGCAACGTACCTGCCTCGGCAAAGTCGCAAAGTTGTGAGTTAAGTTGGAAAAACGACGAAGGAGGGTAAAGTGAGGTAAAAGTCACCAATGCCTATGAACCAGACTTTCTTGTTGTTTCGGTCCTTAAATACGAATGTATTTAATGTTTCAACATAAAATACGCATTCATAATTAACATATGTATATATATTCTATGCTGGAAGTTTAAATATTCGTATTTAAAGATGAAAACGACAAGAATTTCCAGAGTTAAGTGTATCTAAGTTTTGTTACTTGCATCTGAACAAGTTTGCCAACTCACTTCGGTCTGATGTTGCGAGTGATACACAGCCTGTGAACTGACGAACAGTGGCATCTTCGTGGATGGCCTTTGCTCTTGCTCAGGTACTTCCCACGACGGGGAATTGTTGGGGTCCAAGGCTAACTGCGCCAATCGGAGCTCGGTTATCCAGTCCTTCTTCACCAACGGACTCTCCGTCTGGAACGTATACATCTGACCCTGCTTCGTGACCAGTTGCATGCAACAACTGTCCGCCCACACCATATCTTCGTCCTTTTGTTGTATCAACATCTGTATCGACTGTAGAATCTGCTTAGTGGTCTGCAGCGTCATCCCCTGCGAACGTGGAACAAGCGAGAAACAGATCGCGATTAAAACGCACTTAAAATATCGCACGACGTATCTTCAAGTGTCTACAAATTTTAAGGTCTCTAAAGGCTCTAAAAAAATTCGAAAGCTTCTGTAAATTGTTTCCAATTTTTTGGAAAAGCGGATATCGATGTTTTTTCCCCACGAGACGCAAATATGTTACGATATCGCATTTTTATTGCGAGTTCGCGTTAGATTCGCTTGCCAGTTTGTTCTCACCTCGTATTTACCCTTCAACTGGACCACCAAATCGCTTATTCTGGACATCACCTCGTAGTCGTGCATAAGATCGTTCATCTCTACGCAAAGACTATCCGCATCGGCCGCTTGCCCGCATTCTCCGCTTTTGTCCGATTTCAAGCTGCCGCCCTTATTTAGACCAGCTGTGAGCAATCGACTCAAAGTCGGAGAAGTACTGGTATCTTGAATCTGGAGCAAATATGTCAGCGATTATATGTTAATCTATTTGCATCACACAAGGTATGAAAGGGATGCCTTTATCGTCAAAATCATCTTCAAGAAAAAAGAAAATCCAAATATAAATATATTAAGAAGCGCAGAAAACTTAATACTTCAAACTGTTCAAGCGATTTTTCAACGGGAAAGTATGCATGTATGTGCTAATAATGTGAATAGCTTAACTTAATATCTGTGTGTCTAAGAAATGTCTAGTTGTTTTGCTATAAAAAAAAGGGGGGGGAGGAGGTATAATAAGCGAGGAAAGTGGATTAAGATATTTTCTTCAAGTTTATTCTACACACCTCAATGTCGGATACCGGGTATGTCCATTTCAGCGTTAATCGTTCGTTTCCCGAAAAGTCCTCCGTGGATCTTGGTGTGACAGAAACGCACACCACCAAATCGTTCAGTAATAATAGCCTTCTTCTCTTCGATTTCGTTATCATGCCGTTTTGATTGAACTCCTGTGCCAAGAAATTGCGCGCTTGACTTTGGCTCGCGAATTCTTTTCATCGATGCGCAGTCGCGCATATAACACGCAGCAACGTATATTTTTCAAAGATTACATATATTTAAATTCGTATTAGACAAAGCAACGTTACCAGTTGTGTGACGTTATCCTCTCGAATGAGATAACGCGACGTCGAGGAGAGGGGACGGTGCGATAACTTTCCGGAAACGTGTCGCAGCATCTCTTTGAACGCCTGAAACTGTTCCGCTTCTCGTTTCCTCTCGTTCAGCATTTCCGCCAGGCTTTCCAGCTGCGTTAACGCCAACTGCAGCGACATCCTGTCGTGGTGTCCATGAGGCGTGTGCTTCAGCAAGTCCTGAGTATAAAACTCGCGTCACATTTCCGCAGCTGCTGATGAGAAAAAAGACTCCCGTCTCTTTTCGCACACCGATAACGACGATACTCACTTGCAAAAACAATATGAATTGCGGAAACCTCTGCACCGGTTTAACCATCAGTCCGAAGAAAGATAATCTGTCGTGCGCGCTCAATTGCTTCACCTACGAACATTGGAATGCATTGTGTTAATTACGATAAAATCTAGGCCGGTCACTCATGGTCAGATCTTACACTTAAGGTCGTCTTAAGTTCATCTTCAGGCGCTTTATAGTCGAATGAAATGACCCGTACAGTATCTGAAGATGGATTTCTGGGACGATCTTGAGTGTAAGATCTGATCATGAATACTACCTCTTTCATAGTCGAACTTTCATAGATGGACTTGAAACGATCTTAAAAATAAGATTTGACTATAATAGCCTCTTAGACTTGGGCTTTGCAAAATTATAAGTACCTTGAAGAAGTCAGCGAGGGCGGTCTTCCTCTTCGACTCCTGCTTAGCCAGATCCATCGCCACGGAGAAGTTGTTTATAAAGCCGCTGTAAATGTCAAGCACGATGGCTTTGCTGAAACTCGCGACGAACACGTCCCCCAGCTTCTCGTCTTTGTCCCAGGATCGTACGCATTCCGCCAGGGCGATTCTGAACAACGTGTGGCATTGTAGGATCTCGGGTAGCCGGTGAAACAACGTCGCTATCTTGGATTGGCTCAATATAGGCGGCGAAGACTCCTCCAACGGCTTCTTGTAGTCCTGGAATTGGAAAGCGCATTCACTTTCGCGAGACTCGTATCAATGTTTATTTCATTTTATTAGTCCTTTCCTGCTTTTAACAGTTAAAAGTGACGAAACTACATGATTTGCACGTACGTTGACTAGTCTCTGTAAGGTGGACACGTAACTATTTTCCGAGTGCACTATCGCTGCGACGATATGCCTGCGCTTCAACTGCTGGGGCGACAAGTTCGGGGGTGCCGATGGGAGCGTCGGTGGAGCTTGCCTTCGTTGCTGCATGCACTGGAACTGCACCATCGCGCTGTTCTCCTCATCGACCTGGAATACGTGTCGTAACGATTGTTCGACGAGCACACGGGAGGAATAAAGTTTGGTTGAATTCATTCGGTTTTTCCTCATCGTCACGTTGATTCGACCAAACTTTTGCCCCCGTGTATTCTCTAAATTTCCTGAAACAGAATCTCGCTCGAAACAAATGGAAAGTGACAATATTTTCGCTCGAAGTTGAAAATACCGTCACTCGAAATCGCAAAAGTGAACGTCTCACTCAAGCTTAGAGTGAATTCCAACTCCAAATAAGAGTGAATTGTTTCAGTCGATCCGAATTGTACCCTTTTCGAAGAAATTCGGAGAATACTCGACGATGAGCGTTTAAAGGGCGGCACGTCCACACAGCACAAGTGAGAATGTTCCACGAATATATATCGCAAAAGTGTATTACGTATATTCCCAGAATACGTATCGAATATACTGAGAACATACAAGGTGTCCAAGAAGTTTACAGAAAAAACGTTTCGGACCAAGTTCGTAGCGTTTCAAAGAAATCTATCCAATGGTCCGAACTGTGACTTTAGACAGCGCTGCCTAAGTCAGATCAAGGTCAACTTGAATTTTTCATGCGATTTTCTTTCTAACATAAATCGATTTCTCTATAGTCATTCTGTCTGTAAAAATACCAAAGTGAGATAATCGAAAAATGAATATTTCCCGAGAATATTTCACATTTTCCAATGTAAGATAGATTTTTCTCGTACGCATCTTACATCAATGGCTGGTTTTTATATCCCGAGTGTGTCCCGAGAACGTACGAGATATGAAGTACCACGAGAAATGTAGAAATATTCTCAGTACATCACCACGGAGTACATTCAATATGAGAATCGCGTATACGAGTGATATCGCGTGCTGTCTGTGGACGATAGCTCGAGAGGAAATTGCAAAGGGGCACCCCGACGCTCACTTCGCAAAGCTGCGGCATCTGCGGCGTTTTGATAGGGCTGGTCAGGGACACCGTGTCCGTGGAGTCCACGTCGTAATGATGCGACGACCCCCTGCGGATGCTGAACCATCTCGAGAGGCGTCCGTGATTACTCGGCGACTCCAAGGGATCCACATTGTTCAGGGGCAAGTGCTGGAAGCGCCACTTGTCGCACAGTGTGCGCGCCTTGTGCAATGTGTTCCTTAATTGACAGTTGCTTCTGCGAAGGAACGGTGAGTTTTTATTACACGGACACACACACATCGCTCTGCTACATCGGATCGGTTATGTAACCCGCGATCGAGAGAGAGAGAGAGAGAGGGAGCGGACTTACTTAATACTGATATTGCTCTTCTCGCTTTCATCGTCCGACGAGATCTCGTGGTCCGACGCCGAGCACCAGGAGTCTTCGCTTCTGGCTGACTGCGTGGACGTATTGGACCTGCTCGTCTCCAGGGAGGAGTGACGATGCGCCTGCGAGTGTCCACCGGCCGTTTCCATCTTGCCCGGTCCTACGTCATCCCACGATTTGCACCTTGAACGAGGCTCGTCTGGAAGACACGCGGCACAAAAACTCCGTTTAATACGGATCACATTACCCGTGAGAGATCAATTGAGAATCGGCGTGTGCGCGTAGAAGAAAAGATTTCGGTCGAATCGACGCGACGGAATTTTTGCTTCTTACGAACCGCAAATCTGGAGACCAGAAATCCCGTTTCTCCCTTCGACGGGAAAACGGGCTCAATTGTCACGTTCACTCGACCGATCTTTTGTCTCCGTGTAACGATGGACGCAACCAAACGTGCTTCGGTCGAAGGAAGGCCGAATCAAGAACCGTGTTCGGTTCTTCAAACTCCGAAATTCCGTTTCCTTCCGCCGAATCCGCGCGCTCGTTCCGTTCATAGTAGCGTTAATTCGACCGATCTTTCTTTCTCCGGCGCATGGGAAAAGTCAAGCGCATGATTGTTTCATCGTCCGAGAAAGCGAGGAGGAGAAAACAAACCGCTTCCCGGGGTCGCTCCTCTGCCCGAGGAAGCGAACTGAAAAGTTCCTGAAACGAGTCAACGAGGACACAGATGCACGAAGAAGCAGCAGACGTGGTGCCGCCAACTCGGAATCGCCGAATCGCGAGCGTTCTGAGCTGAGTAGAGCGCGCGCGAAGGTCGAAAATATTCACAACATTTCCACGACGGAGAAACGCGCGCGCGAGAGAGAGGAAGAGAAAGAGAGAGAGAGAGAGAGAGAGAGAGAGAGAGAGAGAGAGAGATCGGAGCACCTACCCGCAGCGGCGACTCTCTACGGAAAAGCGAGGAGGAGTGCTCATCCTCGCGTCATCGCGAATCACCGATGAATATCTGACGCGCGCTAATGCGTCACCTTCGGGGCCGCGCGATGATTTCCGCACTCCATTCTGCCGCGCGCGCGCCGCATCGCGTGCCGAGCGACGAGACCTGCGGGAGGTTGCGAGAGACACTCTAGGAGATTTTTCCGAACGGAACAACGAGCGCTTCGCTTCGCGAAAAGCAAACTGCGCGGAAACCAACCCAGTCTCTCGCGCAAGAGCGC
Organism: Dinoponera quadriceps; assembly: GCF_001313825.1. Lineage (NCBI taxonomy): Eukaryota > Metazoa > Arthropoda > Insecta > Hymenoptera > Formicidae > Dinoponera > Dinoponera quadriceps. The sequence goes on along the minus strand of NW_014554446.1, from coordinate 183,492 downwards.
GGCTTCCTCACGCATTCTCGTCCTCGTCATGTATGGCACAACACAGCGGCCGGTTTTATTGGGCCTTCCGCTGTTGTTGTCGCGCTCGTCGTGCCTGCAGCATCACGACGCGTTAACGTCGCGACGATAATCGGGTTAATGCGATGTTACACCGTCCGTGTTCCGTTCCCACGTTATTGTCGCGAACGGCGGAGCGCGAATTTTTTTTCGCAGCGCGTACCATTAATCGCCGAGCCAGACGGCGCGCGTGCGCGCGCGCTCAAGGGGACACTGGAACTTTGAAATGACCGAAACACCGATTTTTGGCTTCTAATCATCTCCTACGGGACGATCTTTTAGCAGTGTTTTGTCATTTGTTGAGCCTGAAAATGTTGAGATTACGATTTCGACAGCTGAACAACGAAAGAGGCGTATGCTCGAATTTTTCGATGTATTTTGTAAAATGAAAAAAAATTTCACTTCATACCAGTATTTTATATTAATTATAAATATGTCGAACTACTTGAGGGATGTTTAACCCGGAAATAGTCGCCTTATCCTTTTTTTTTTTTTTTTTTTACTTAAACGATCACGAACACTTGGTGTGTTTATTCCGATTTTTAAATTAAATTTTCCTGGTCTCTCCTCATTTTTCCAAAAAGTAACGAGTAAATCTAGATTTATAGTGCTTCCGAAATAATGATAAATCATCGATAATATACTATATTTTGTTAATAATAACAAAACGACTTTTAATTAGGGCCTAAATGACTCTAAGTGACTGTTCCGGAGTTATGAAACTTTATACAGAATGCGAATGACAGTTGCCACTCAATGATACGAAAAATTGCTTCTAAATAGGTTTTCTGAGCTAAAAACCATGCAAATAGCTGTATATTTAAGTGCAGCGACATCTAATGATGGTTGTAAAAGATATTTAAACGTCTTAAGTAATTTAAATGCCGATTCTCGAGAGAAAAAAGTTGTTAATACGCGCGAGGAATTAAATCGGGCGTACTACGCACAAACATAACGCACGCGAGAGTTCTTGTGAAAAAAGATCGATTTCTCTGTCGTCGACAAATAACGATATAATTTATCTGATATTGCAGAGTTTCTAAACACCAGATTCCATGATTCAGAGCAGTTTTGAGTCGGGTAAACACATTTCATTGCGTTGAAAATCTGTTGTAAAACTTTGAACGAGTTTCTCTCGAAACAATATTTTTCATCAGTTTTACCATAATTATCTGAACAATTTTCTTCTTAAAATGTTTCGAATTAAATTCTCCGTAAATCNAAAAAAAAAAAAAAAAAAAAAAATAGGTAAAAAGATGAGAAATTTCGAAGAAATGTGATTTTTGGAACGCCAGTTTCTCAATAAATATTATTTTTCCTGCACTGCAAACAATGCAGTGATCAGTTTTTTTTTAACATCTAGCAGAAATAAAGATAAAAGAATTCTCGCGATCGTTAAATGGAATCTGCCCTTAGATACCTGTAAAACGTATTTTAAGCATTTCTGCTGTCTGGCTGAGGACAGTAACGTATCGGTATCGAATATGAGAAAAATTATCGGTGCTTAGATAATACGACGATACGTCTAAAATAAGTGGGATGTTTTTCAGACGTCTCTAAAGCCCACGTTAATAGTTGTTACCTGAAACTTATCTCTTGTGAAACACACAGGTGTGAGTTTTAGCCTATATTAATAGTGGCCACTTCAAACTTGCCTCACGTGAGATACTCGGGTCTGAGATTGGAGTTAGATCTGTGTTTTTCAGTTAAATTTTATGATACACGTGACACTCTGCACTTGCAATCGCGATTCAACTGGAAAATTCCGATCTAACTCTAAGTTCAAATCCGATAATCTCACTTGAGACAAGGTTCAAGTGATGACTATTAATATGGGTCTTCAAGCCGAGTGCGAGTTTTTCAGTTAAATCGCGATTACGAGTATACCGGGTGTCCAGGAAGGTTTATATCAATATATGAAATAATAGGGCTCTAATGTTCGTTCGGATCTAACACTATTCGGACACCCGATTTACTCGGATAACGGATAAATGTGACACTTAAAATCCGGATCCGAAACCAGTATACCTGTTATGGAAATGCTTGGTAAGGTTTCCGAACGGAATCGCTCAATTATTGTCCAGAAAACACAATAAAAATCTAGGGAATAATTGAACGATTTCATTCGGAAGCCTTCCGAGCATTTCCATAATAGGGCCTCAGATTCGGGCCCGAATCCAAATCCAGAGTCGGATCCGGATCCGAAGTCGGGGTCGAATCCGGATCTAAATTCGCGGTGGAATCGACCAAACAGCCATGATTTCAGACCTCTCAAAATATATTTAACAGTTTTACATGAGAGGATGTTAACTTTCTTAACTTACGAGCTGTCAAGACGCGTTAACCTCCGCGGTGATAGCCGTTTTACGATAACTGCGAATCGAAGTAAGCGACGACACTTATCGAGATCGAAATTTCGAGACAGCCAATCAACATCGTCGAAGAGAGACCGTAGCGCTTCTGGAGCCGGATCTCGACTCTGGGCCTTGAAAATATGAGAAAAATATCGCAAACACGATAGCTTGGATCCATTTTAATGGTCCGTGTACGCTCCAAAACGCTTGCAGCGTGAAATGGACCTTAACTATTGTATGCGACAGTTTTCATTATTTTGGAGAATCAGGGTCTGAACTTGTATGTAGATTATCCGAATAGTACGGATTTGAATGGCCGAGCCGAAACCGATCTAGGATGTCCGGATATTTTGTTCTCATAGCTCCAAAACAGCAGTCATGATTCACGAATATTCAGAAATGATGCGTCTAATTCGAAATTTCGCATATCACCGTCGGTGGTATTCGTAATCGGATCTTGTACTTAAGACTGGCTTAAGTTCATCTTCAGATGCTGTGCGGCTCATTTCATTGGCTACGAAACATCCGAAGGTAAACTTAAGACGATCTCAAATACAAGATCCGACTGTGAATACCGGCCTATGAATGCCTAGGAAATAGGATTCCATTAATGCACGGCAGTGTACAATATCTCACATATTTCATCATGTATGATTCGGCTGAAAAGCTCAGAACCAACTCTGAATTCAGGTCTGAGCGTCTCACGCGAAACAAGAAGCCCGTTCTTTTTAGCTAATCTAATACTACACCGGACGTTGCTCTTTTTTTTTCTTTCAATATTACATTACATATTCCTTTCACTCTAACGTCAATAGGCGCAACCCAGTTTATCTGAAAAGAACAGAGACTAAAGTTTCAACAATGATTATTAACACAAGCCTACGATGTGTGGGCATATTCCGCTTCAGACCGCGCCGTCCGACCGCGAGACGGCTTTTGTCTCGTAAAAACACAAAGAAATAAATTCGCATTGGCCGTTAATCGGAAATGCACTGTGTTGGAGATACCAGCGGCGGCGACGTATAAGGTATCCAGAATGGAATCGTAAAACACGTCAGTTTGACGTCAAGGTCAGTTTATCCCATCGTGACGCGAGCGTCTATGCACAGTACGGTCGATTTGCGAGTCCCTCGGGCAGCTCTAAATCGAGGATAGCCCTGGGAACACGTTGGTGTGTGTACGTACCGCAGGTGAGAGAAGGACCAGCGATGACTACCGATCTCTTCCTCTCATTTCCCGCCGTGCCGAAACGGATCAGAAGAGAAAGAGAACAGCCAGAAAGAGAGAAAGAGGAAGAGTAAGAGAGAGAGAGAGAGAGAGAGGCACTTGACAGATACACGAAAATGGAAAGACGCGTTGTTAGCCAATGCCGCCGGCGATGATGCCTCCTCGGACCACGTCGTCACGCCGCCTACTCGTCCTCTCTATGCTTTCGACCGGTATTTTCGCGCGGACGACGAAATCGGTACGCCGAAGAACACGGGGGCCCGGCTCGGATCGCTCGCTCACGCACGCCCGCTCGTTTGCACTCACGCACCGTCGCGTCGCGCGTGTAAACGCGCCGCGTCAAGTGGCACAGAGGCGCGAGCGCATGTTCACGCATGCGCACCCACACGTACGCACCGAAATTCAAGGTGGCTCCGAGCGATTAAGAAAGCGAGACGCGCGCGACGCGGTGCGTAATAGTCGCATGAGCCGCGTGCGTGCTCCGTACCGATGCACCGCTGTTCCTTCAACAAATATATATACTCGCGGGAATACGGAGGGAGAGAGAGAGTGTATGAGAGAGAGAGAGAGAGAGAGAGAGAGAGAGAGAGAAAACCGAGCGCGCGAGCGTCGCCGTTACTCCGGATTCGCTTCGATCTGCTCTCGCGCGCGCTCTCTCGTAGCGGAGACGGACACCGAACAACGACTTCGTCATCCCCGTTTACCTTTCGCGCAGCTTAAGCTCGGTATACACTGAACGAACGAACATGGAACGAACAGCAAACGCAAACTTTCGTTGTTGGAAAATTGAAAAGTGCGTACGCCATAAATCCGGGACCAGCAACAGATGTGGTGAGCTTTTAACCTTTTTTGCCTCGGAGCGATAAAATGTAACGTAATTTTTAACGAGAGGAGTTTCCAGACATCGCAATTCCCGAGATTTAATGGCGAATTCGATTGGATGCATCTAGTGCGCACCAAATGCACATTGAGGTCATATTAGTGTAGTTTTGTCTTTATATTTTATATTTGAAATCATCTGAAGTTCATCTTTAGATGTTCCGTGGCCAATAAAACAACGATGTACTGGTATCTGAAGATGAACTGTAGATGATTTTAAATGTAAAACAGACTATGAATATACGACCTTAGTGTGCACTGGTGCGCACTAGTGCATCCAATCGAATTCGTCATAAGGTAGTTGCTCCGTAAAGTGCCGGATTTTCAGTGGCGACATTATGGGGCCCCTACATAAGTTTATTATTTACTGAAAAAAGTGTATTTTCTGTAACTTCCTATAATTTCATTTGATTATCTAAATAATATGTTAATTTAGAACGAAGTTAAGACAAATATATACGCACAATATTATATACAAATACGGAGATTTTCATCTTTTGTTTTTCTTATTAGTGCTTTATCTATACGTCAATTGAGCTAATGGAGGTACACGCATAACCTGCAAAGGCGATGCAAATATGGACACGCATAATAGGAAGTAATATAAATATTTAAATATGTGGATCCGGAGTAACGAATCCAAACGAAAAATCCAGAACGTTTCAAGTCGATTTTCTTATAGGTGAGGTTATCAAAGAAAGTTCGTGCGCATTCAAATGCGAATATATTACATTCGCTGTTCGTTCGTTCGCTCAGTATATACCCACCTTTACAACGCTGGATCCGGTATTATATAAATTCCATTATTATTATTATTATTAAAGGTTTGTTTATTTAGCGCTCCGGGACAAATCCCGTCGACCGTGGGTCGCATAGACGGCAGATTAAAGGTTGCGACATAATTTTTTCAACGAGTTTCGCAATGCATCGCGTGTCCAATAGAATCTGTTTCTTAGCAATTCTCTCGGGAGGGATACATTTTCCTATTGGATAAAAAAGTGTTGCAAAACTTAAAAAAAAAGTGTTGCAATCTTTGATCTGTTGGCTGTGTGTATATGTGTGTGTGTGTACATATAATATAATTAATGCATTCTAATTGTTTATTTCCACAGAGATATTTGCGTCGCCTTTGCAGATCAACTCGTTGGGATATGATTAAACGATTCAGTATCTCGAATAGGATGATGGATGATGCTATCGCTATACGTAATATAATACGTAATACTGAAGGTCAAGCGCTTTGAGATTAACTGGCTTTGTTCGAAGTATCAGAACTACTAATGATATATAAACTGGAGGAACTATAGAATTTGACGTTACTTTTCGCTGATTTTTCCCGTCGTTTGGTGAGAACGCTGAATCTAAACACCATAATACGATTGCTTAATTCGATATATGGCAACTAAGTAAAGCATACTCGTCGCACTCTCTCTCTCTCTCTCTCTTTCTCTGTCTCACATACACATGCCACGAACTTTTTTGAGGTAACACACACGTGGTGTCCTGCTGACTTTATTTCTAACAACAGAGGGACGCGGCTCGAGGAGGACGACTTGCATCTCGTCTCGCTCGTGTGAGAATGCCTCGCTTTTCGTTTCTTTCCTTTTCCGTCCGTTCGCTTCACTCCTCGTCCGAGTACGAGCAGATCCGTGTCGTGGAAGAGTGTACACGCGTCTCTCGATTAAAATGCCAAATGGGACGGGACGGAATTTCGAGCGAAAGTCATTTGCGAAAATGACATCAATTGCGCAACTGTTATTTAAAAAAGCAAAATCAAGGCGCGATCAATCGAAACTCTCTCATTCAGAAACGAGATATAAAACATTATTTACAAAATACGTGCCAACACACGTACGCGGGTTGTTTTAATACAACGCTGAGACGCGGCAGAAACCCCGGGTCGTTATCGAATGAAAACAACAGAAAGGATACCTCGTCGTCGTCTCGCGAGATCGCACGAGGTGAGTAATCGGTCGATGACGAGAAAGAGTTACTCTCCGACACTTACATCTATATTTATCAATTTCCTTTCACCGTTTGAACCAGTTCGTTTATGGTGCCTGGTGAATATGGAGCAACGGAACGTTGCTTTCGTTCGGTTTTCAGCCTGGCGAAAAATCACGGGCTTCACGTGACATTTCAATGGGCGCACCAAAGCGCAGAAAAGTGCACCTACGCGTGACTAGGAGTTTCCTCGATGCATTAGACTCTCGTTATTACATAACATAGACGAGCGTGTACGTATATATAGTGTAATGCGCAGATGCAAAGATAGACGTAACCCAATTTGCGACAGCTGAAAATTTTCACTCCCTTCCGCACCGAAATGTATCATCCGTCGCATCGTATATCACATGTTACATATACACTGAGAGAAAAATATCTGAGAGAAATAAAAAATATGTATTCGGTGGGTGCTATAACATAATTTACAAAATCTAAATTTTTCTATTTGAATATATAGATTAAATAATTGTTGATTAAATAATTCTATTTGAATATATAGATTAAATAATTGTTTTCATGGAAAGCTACAGATTTAAGAAATTGCACATTTCCTCAGTTGAAAATCTTTTCCTCGGTGCAAAAATACGTATCTTGCTATAAATATGTTACTAGTACTCACCGGATATTTTTTTATTTCTCGAATTTTTTTCTCACACTATGTGAGAGTGTGGTTCTCACTTCGCCATAGATTTTTATTATCACGGTCTAACGTAACGATTACGATCTGTGTAATGGGAAAATTGAGAGCGCGGTGTACTCAGAGTGTGAACAACAGCGGCGGAGCACCTTTCTTATTTTCAACGTTGCCAGATTCCAGCAATGTTTCATATTCGCCGGTCTCGCATTTAGCAGCATTCAGCAGCAACGCGGCAATTTTCCGTGCCGCGCGACCGCTTACGGGTCAAAGCGTCCATTAACCATTAACCGATTGTACATTCTAAACTCTGTAAAACTTCTCTCTCTCTCTCTCTCTCTCTCTCTCTCTCTCTCTCTCTCTCTCTCGCTTTGCCCTTCTCCGTCTTTCTCTCTCAGTCGCAATTATACGTACAGCGAAGAATGTCCGCTTATCGTCCGTCGCTGGCACCAACGATCTTCGATACGATCGTCGTAATTAATGTAATTATCGTGATTAGATATAACGAGACGATGAATGAGTCATCCGTTAAACGGATGATCGACGCTATCGTCAAAATCGGGAACAATATCGGCGCAATCGCGATACTTTGATTTTACCTCGAAGATGCGGGGGTTCGCGACGATTTTCCCGTGCAATAACGACTGCCATTATCAAAACTAGAATTGACAAAGTTGAACTACACGGAGAAAAATTATCTGGAGAGAGACTGCGAATTTGATGCTGTCGAAGCGAATAAACATACAGGGTGTTTCCTATAAGTACTGTCTATTAATATTTTAGGAGTTGATTTCTGGAAGGTCGTTTTATGAAAAAGTTCATATGATAACATAGTTCTATACTTTAGAAGTTTTGGAAAAAAAAACATTTTCCCCATTTTTCCGCGGATTTTCTCGTTTCTTACTTTCTTTACGGAAAAAAAATAAATGCAGCAAGTTTTAACAGAACATACGTGAATTTTTCTAAACGACCTTCTTCTGCCTTTGAGATAGAAACGAAGAAGTCCGTGGAAAAATTAGGAAAAGAACGTTTTTTTCCCACCCTGAAACTTTAAAACTATAGACAGTTCACGCGAATTTCTCCTCCTAAAACGACCTCAAATATAAACTTCTAAAATATTAAACAGTACTTAAAAGACACCGAGTATATTTATATATTTCCTACGAGAGTATAAAATTTGCCGTCCCTCTAGATCAGTTCTCGCCGTGTGTATAATTAACGATGATACGCGAGTGCGGATGCGGCTAACGTGTCTACCGGGAAACGCTCGATCATCCCCTGATCGCTTGACGCTTACGCGACACGTTATATCGTTATTTATATCGTGATATCGCGAAACGAGATATTTCACAATTCCTACGGAATAGTATTGAGAAGCGTACGCGGAAACACACACACAGACACGGTGCGTGTTGCGGGCTTGGCTGATAGATTCGTGGCGCGCTCAGTGGGCTGCACCGCGTGCCACTAAGGTAGCAGTGCCGTTGGTTTTTGCTTCACACGCATAATCCGCTTCGGCGAGCTAGGCTGATATTTCCCATATGTTGTATTATCAAACATAACCCCGCTGTTCCCAACATGGGATAACGTGCACCGTTACTCCCGGCACGTCATGCAACTTCTCGAGACACAAATCCTCGCTGAAATTACAGTCATTTTCGGCAACTCAATTATATCTTCCTACGGTTTTATAACTCCACCGAACGAAAAATAGTAATGGCAATCAAGTTATTACCACCGACACATTACAGTAACACTTACTGGGAAAACTGATTCTCTCCCGACTATAATTCTTTCGCTCATTTCGATTACAGTTACAAATACCAACAATTTTTTTCCTCTCGATACGTGCCACGTCTTGACTTCTCAGCTAGAATTAAATCGTGCAATAAAAACAGCACTGGTCTTATCTTCGAAAACCAGCAGATTGGCGTGTTTAGAATAGCGAAACATTTCTAAATGATAATATCGTTCTCTCAATGTATCTGAATTTTTGATCCGAAGACCGAGAACTTGACGCAGAGTGACGCAAGATCTCCGACTTCTCGCTCTTGTGACACGCTTTGAAATAGGTTGAAGTAACGTTTTGTTGCATAACGCTCAAGGTAGTAGTACCTTTTGTCGAACGATTCTTGAAGTTAACGGCAACTTATTAATAGGCATTTTTCCACAATTATTCGTTCACTGGGACGTTATCGTCTCTCAATTATGCGGATGGGCGGATTTTACTCCGGAAAACCGACCGACCCGATACGAACGTGGTTAATCTGTCCTACCTACTTCTCTATTATCTACTATGCTTCGCCGGCACTCAAGCGTAGCCCTGGTAACCAGTGCCGTATGTGTCGGGCGACCTAACCCGGGAATCGCCGTTAACGAACTAGCGTGATCCGGCCGAACCATAATTCAAATATTCCGATATTTCCGATGTGAATTTGCTGTAACACACGTGGTCTCATCTCTCTCTCTGTCTCGTGACGCAGGAAAACGAGTGTAACAACGACGGGACACGATCACTTACGAAATATCCCGCTCGTAAACACCGCCGTCTTCACTCCGATCTCCGGTCGATCCGCGCGATTATCGACACGCGGTCGGCGGCAAAGAGCTCGAGACGCTTCGATTTGACGAATTTCAGAACGAACGAGAACCTTTCTGCGACCGAAAATCTGACGATTTTTCCTCCTCTCTTTCAGAACGTATCGCAGCCTTCTCGTCGCCGAGAATACACGCGAGAAAGGTACAAATATGCGTGTGTACGTGTGCATGTATATGTGTATGTATGTATGTGTAGGTACAAAAGCAAGTTACCGGACGAGATGATGGTCACGGAAACGAAGGGAAGACGCGTTATCGGTGAGACGCCACTACTTACATTTGATGAGGACAACCCCATTATGCAGTTCCTCCATCTCGCGGAGGCGAGTGTTCCTCGCGGCCGATTTGCTTGCGTAGTCCTCTCTGTCTCTCTCTCACACGCACGCACACAACACCCTCTCTCTCTCCCTCACTTTACCATCACTTTTTGACGTATTCGCAGAAAGCGATCGCGCTGCTAATTCACGCACGCACGCGCTCGCTCGCGCGCGCCCACACACACGTATATCCGTATACACGCGCGCACATGCGTGCGCTCCGCGGAAGAGGAGGACGATCACACGGGTGCGAACGAGCGACTCGAAGTAAAATCGCATCGGGGAGAGCACGTGCGCGCGGCCGGCGCGGCCCGGCACACAATTAATAACGCCGCGACATCCGACGATAAAGACGACGCACCGTGGAAGCCGACGAGGAAGCGGCGAGGCGAGCGAGACTCGAAGCGGCGAGTCAACATGGCCGTGCGCGCGCGCGTGTTCTGTATCTCCGCGCGCGCCGCGTTGCTCCACGTAGTAGCCGCCATACACTGGAGCCCCAGAGGTTGGAGTAAGAAGCGAAGGGCACACGGAGGCAAACAGAGAGACGGAGAGAGCGAGCAGCAGCGCGCGCGGAACCGGGAGAGGGGGAGGAAGGAACGCGCGCAAGAGAGAAAGAGAGAGAGAGAGAGAGAGCGAGGGAGTACTGTATATTGCAAGCCACGAGAGAGCAACGAGAGAGAAAGTATATGCGCGATCGAGAGTGAAACACACAATGCCGCAGCGCGAGCGCGCGTCCGAGCGCAGCTGTGAACGCGCGCGAGCGTGTGAGAGAGGAAAGTGGAATAGGGGTGGACGGGACGAGGCGAGAGACAGTGAATGAATATAAAAGAGAGGAAGAGGCGCGGTGCAAACGGACGAGAAGGGATGGAGAGGGAAGGGAGGGGGATGAGAAGTAAGGGGGAAGAGACTGGGTGTGAGAGAGAGAGGAATATGGCGTAGTTGTGTCGCCAAGTCGAGATAGTAAGAGTGCTAAAAGAAGATGGGGAGATCTCCACTCCAGCGGACCACCGGGCAGTGCCGTATTAAGGTCCATGCACACCACATGTAACGTCAACGTAACGTCAAGTTCTCTACCCCACGCACGTTGACTATCAACCGACGGTGATGCCACCACGTCACATCATGATCGTTGCAAGATCAATCTATTTCGGGCTATTACCCCGATCGGAGGTCATAGGTTGCGCTTGAAAGCCTACCTTTCTCGATGTTAAAACGTTTCCAGGATATAACCGGCTCGGCAATGACGGCCGTGATTCTTGACAGAGGAGAGGGAAGCGAGAAGAGATTGTTGGATCGGTAGGAACATTTAGAATTCCACATTGTCGTAAAATTTTATCGTTTCATTGGCGCATAGGTATTCAAAAAAGTGATACGAAGAGTTGCCGTCAGGCAATGTACAAATCGAAGTATGTGTGTAAGCTTGGTAGAGAGTGCCTTGACGAGCTTGAATAATCGATTAAAAATAGTTCTAGTAAAAAATTTGCAATAACGAATGTATAAAAGGTGAAAGTAACTCGACCGATACGATGCACCATGCGAGTACATTTAGTACCGTCTCATTGCTATACCTTGCCCAGACGGCGCCACGATATATTTATACGAAAGCACTATATTAATTGAGCACGAATTATGCGTAAAATAACGCGAATCAATTGAACAAGATCGGGAATAAATAAAAAAAAAAAGCTGAAATAAATCCTTTTAACTCTTTCTGTTTATAATTATGCCAAGGATCATTTTAAAAGGAGAAAAACAAAAGACATTGTCAGGTCAGTGGAAAAATTGAAAATTCCATTACTGTGTGAAATTTATCTGTGTTAATATATTAATATATTAATCACCCTTCTCCCCTCTTTTTAAGATCGTCGATACTGTTTATACAGAAACTCTGTAGGAAGAATGGGCCGATAGATACATTGTTTCTGATTAAAAAAACTACAAATATGTCGGACTATTCGGCTAGACCCGCCATCATTCGATTCACACGCACTCGCTTTGTTCGCGTATATCCAACAATCTGTTCTTTCCAATCGCACCTCTTGAACTTCCGTTATAAATGTCGCATCTCTCTAACGCTACTTATGTATTCGAAGAAATCGCACAAAATACCTATCAAAAATATCTCCCCTCCTCTCTTGCCACTAATCTCAGTTTCCCCTCGCACAAGATTCCGTTCATATATTCCTATGTCGATGCATAAGAGCGAAGAAGGCTCACTCGATGTAAGCGGAAGACAAGAGAAACAAGGACGGACGGAGAGAGAGAAAGAGGAGGGGAAGGAGGGAGAAACGTTCCACGTGATCCCGCATCTGCTTCTCCACCGAGTGACCCCACGGCTGACCCCTTCCAAGTACCAATAATTAACTCCATTCGCCAAATGCACGCGAGCGCACGGATCGGAAAGTATGAGGACCGAACAGTCGCGTTATATCGCGAGCAGCGCTCCCATAAAAGAAAGGTTACGCGTATTCGGGCGGTTACGTGTGGCCAAACACTGTCAAAATAGACGATTATGTCCAATGTGGAACAGCGAAAGCAACGCAGACACGGGGCGGGGGCAACGGCGTATTATTCTCGTGTTCCATTTTCTGTCCGTGTATGTGTATGTGTGTGCTCCTCTGTTATTTGTTGCGAAAATATAATCAAGCATAACGAGTGATCGATCCGACTTACCGGTGGTCTTATTACTGCTGCTGTGCCCCAAAGCATGAAGTTTCTTCCAACCTTTCCAGCCTTTCTTCCATATCATAGCAGCCTTCGTTTTACGCTGAACGATACTCGATTCCGGACAACCGCCTTTCCCCGTTCCTCTTCTCAGCGATCCCAAGACCGACCTGCGAGTTCAATTCGGCGGGTTTAATGTGAAGATAAGACAGTGAGTGATAAATTTCGTAAAATAAAATTCGCCCAAGACTCGGCAAACCACATGACGATGTTTTCTCATAATTTGTCGAGTCTGTAGCCGGAGTTAAAAGATAAATGTATATGTAAAAGAAGGATGTCTCTTCATCAATGTACCTGTAACTCGCGCTGGAGCTACCGCTGAAGCCACTGTCCATGTCACATCCGACGCGCGAGAGGAGATCGTCGGCAGGGCCGACCGAAGGCAATAATTCCTCGGTGGAAGTGCCGTGGACTTCCTGTGGCACTTGCTCCTCGTTATTGTCGACCACGGACGGCATCAGCATCGCCTCGACGCTCAAATTGAGCTCCCCAAGCACACGTCGATGTCGCGACTGCACACGACGCACCTCCTCCGCTACGAGCGATCTTCGCGAGCCGCGTAACGCAGCACGGTGACATTGTTTGCTGAAAAAAATTCGTCGCAATCACACACATTGCGTCGGAAACTGTCGCAAAGTGACGGGAAGTAAGAGAGATATAAGAAGATAAATAAGCCCCCCAAACAACGTAAACTTCTAAAAGACGCCTTAGAGACTAAGATACTAAGACACGACTTATCTACACATATCTACTTATCTACATATTTTTTTAGACGTCTTTTAGACGTCTTTTTGAATCTTTCTAAGATTTCTTTTAGAAGTTCACGCTGTCTGTTTTTCTCAGCTGAACTAATGCGCTGGGCACGTCAACGCTATTGTTACATTTATAAAAAAAAAAAAAAACTCAGTTCGTGTGGCCAAATAGAAGCCCGACGAAAATTCGATGAGAAACTACCTCCGTTTACAACCGAAAACATTTTCACGGGGGAGGGGAAAAAAACGCTGTTAATGTAACTGAATCTTCTGTCCAGAGATCGGATGAAAATCGGTTGTAGGAGCAGAAAGATTCCTATGGTAAGTTTCTACTCGGTCAATCGCGCTTAATTGTTTTGATACGAATATTTTCAGCTACATATTTTATCACCAAATTTTCATCTGGTCCCTCTTCAGTTAAGAACTGAGATTTTTTTGCAGCTCTACTCAAATTCGGTTGAGATAACTAATAACAATAGATCAGAAATTTCCCGCGAGAATCTTATTGTTGCCACAGCCGAGTTTTCCGTCTGATCCCCCCGTTCTTCCCGGACAACGAAAAATTCAGTCACACTCACGGAGTTGTTTTTCCTATCGAACGGGTAAAAAAAAAAACTCAGTTCGTATAATTGAATGAGAACCAAACGAAAACTCGGTGATTTATAAACGATATCTCTGTCCCCACGGCCGAAGCAATTCATCTGGACATTCAGCTGTATAAAAACTCCGTTGAGATAAGTGAAAGCGTTTGACTGAATAGAAAATTCCTACACGGGAGAAACAACTCCGTCGGTATAACTGAATTTTCTATTGTCCGGGGACCTGACGAAAACTCGGTCGGGTTAAAGTAAGGTAAAATTACCTGCCTGAAACACGCACCCAACTGTGGACATTCTTGTTGTCTTTATATTTAAATACAAATGTGATTAATCTTCAAACTTAAAATATTATATAACATGAAAGTTTGAACATTCGTGTTTAAAAATCAAAACAACAAAAATATCTCCGTGTTAAGTGCGCGTCTAGTCATTGGTACTTTTACCTTAGAAATAGGAAGATTCCCGCGGGAAGTTTTCAGTCGATTTTCTCAGTCGATCGCTCTCAGTCGACTCGGTCGAATTTTACCGCGGCTGAATGTTCACACGAGTGTTCTCAGTCGCGGTAACGGAAATATCATTTCTTATCGTTAGAGTTTTTATCCGGACCCTATTCAATTGCAGCAACTGGGTTGTTTTTCCGTGCATTCGTCGATAATGAATGGGAGGAGGAAAGTTTGATTCTCCAGTTGCATCGCAAGTACATGGAAGAAGCGATTCCGTCGGTGTAACTGAATGTCCCGGGGGACAAAAACTCGGTTGTGGCAAATGGAAAAAATTCCTGCGGGAGGTTTCCGCTCAGTCAATCGCCCTTGGTTGCTCCGACTAAGTTTTGACACAGCTGAAGACGCAGAACACATTCTCGTGTCGCGGCAACCGAGACATATCATCTCTTCTCGTCATCGAGTCATCTGATACTTTCAGTTACGGGTACTGAGAGATATTTTTCCGTGGGCAGAAATCTAACCGTTGGCTCCCGGCCAACAGAAAATCCACCTCCGCGCCGTTGTTTTCCCCGCGTGGCCAAAAAGAACAGACCTGTTGCCTGCCTCGCGACATTCTCGACGGGGAAAATCGACTTCGGAGCGCTCGGCAGAGTCTATCACTAGAATTGCGCTCGTACATCGCGGAGCACGGTTGGCACACACGCGAACACTCACCGCGCCGAACGGATCCATAATTGAATCGAATCGCTCGGCCATTCATTTGAACGTTCACCGAGAGGGAAAGACGAAGCGAGTAGAAGCGCGCAGTCTTTTGACAACGCGATCGATCCGAGCGCGCGCGCGCACACGAGAGTTATCTCGTCTCACTGACTTGTGCGCGGCACAGCCGAGGACGTTGGATGAATAATCCGTGACTTGTTTTCTTATTGTTCCCAACTTAATCGTTATCTCCGACATCCGCTGCAAGATGCATTGAACTGTGGGGAACGCGATTGCTGAATTGTTGCTCATTTATACCGCTCTCCACGCTCTCGCATACATTAGCGCTGGAAACTTCATAATAACGATGACGATTCAACGCGCATTTTCGGCAAAGCTCGAAACGGAAGTATAATTCGGCTTTCTCTTGTTAGTTCAGTTTCTAATTGCAAATATCTCACAGCGCGTTGATCAATTAACGTTGATTAATTGTCTCGTAACTCCTCCTTCGTTCGCGCAGGTGAACTCGATAATAGAACACTCACCTGATTTCCGATATTTCCTCGTAAATGTTTTCCTCCGTGCCGTAACAGGTTGTGTAAGTGTGCCTCTTCAAAGGATCGGATCTGATTTGCTGCGACTGTTGTTGCGGTTGTCGTTGTAACTGCTGCTGCTGCTGTTGTTGTTGGTGCTGCTGCTGTTGTTGTTGTTGTTGTTGCTGCTGCTGCTGCTGCGAGAGTACCTCCGTCGAATACGCGGCATGAAAATGACCGGCGTCAGGCTGATAATAAGCGTACGAGTAATCCAGAAGAGGATGATGTTGGTGAGGGTTCGTGATTGGCGATACCACCGGCGACATTGGTTCCATCAACGTGGTGCGTGACCTCTGCGGAAAAAAACCGAGATTCCGACATAGTCGCGGGAAGAACAATCCTCAGTCATCGTCAACACGTTGATTGCCGGGTTGACTTTCATCGGTTATGTAAAAGCCTAACTGATGATTGATGTACTGAAAGTGCAGTATGCAAATATAATCTGAGATACATTCATACATGCATATGTATATATATATATATATCGTTTACTTTGTTTCATCGGATCTTATTGACTGTACAAACGATTTGAATGCGATTAATTATTCATTATATGTAACTTAACACGTTGAGTTCCGCGCTGATTTCCATCGATTAACATCTAACTAAATCACTAAATAAATATTCGTCAGTCAGTGGTCTTCACCGAGGAAGGTCGGAATCTACGACTGAAACTTTTGTACTTTCTCTAAGATTCATTAACTTGGTAAGTTAAATTACTTTTATCTTGCAATTACCAGCGCTGGCTCTTAATTGCCTTGTCCAATTTAATAAATTATTACAAATGCACGGTAAATAGATACTACTCAGGATATATATATATATATATATATATTTCTTACTTCCTATTTTATAGATAATGCGATTAATTATATTTTATACGCAATTTAACAAGACACTACATGCAAAGAAAAATATTATTGTACTGCGGAGAATTACTCAGTTTATTTTTCTTCCTTTCTTCTTGATGGTTATCTTGAACAAAAAAATATTCTTAATAATAATATTAAAATATATTCATTCATCAAATATTAGAATATTATATAAATATTAGAATATTATGTTAATATTAAAATATATTCATTCATCAAATATTAGAAAAGTTCGTTATTATTTATTCAAAAGAAAAATTTGCTCCTCTTCAAGAATATTATAAACTTTATCGAAGAAAAGTTAAATTCGGTTGATATTCGGTTAATATGAATAAGCCGAAGTTTCTGTTTATTAATTTAATATTTTTGATTGAAATACTAAACTTACTAGGATTCAAAATACATTCTGAATAAATTGTATGTTTATGACATGAACCTATGAATGTACTTGCGAGTATATATAAACTTGTGTGAAATATTTAAGACAGTATTTACTTGAACGCAGTATATATTTTTCTGTGAATAATACAAGTGCAGTATCATATCAGTGTCGGTCACCAATGACCATCGCGGGATTCAAGTCAATAACGAAACGACGTTGCCAAAAACGAGGGAAATTCTCGTCGAGGGATCGCGCTTGAAAGCTCGAGAAAGCATCCAAGCGAGCAGCCAAGAGGGAGCGTGCGTTATCGGCAACGAGGCAATTAACGACTTCGTCCCCGCGACTTACCTGAGGAGGTGGGTAAGGAGGAGGTGGGGGAAATTCCAGGTTGACTATTCGCGGCGACGGGACGCCCGATGTCATTCCTGGCCCCCCTAAAGACGAAGCCATGGTACATCGTTTGAGAAGCTCGGTTTAACTATGTGCCAATGTGTCTATTCCTCGCCTCCGTACTTCATCGGATTGTTCTGCGACAAATAAAGAAGGCAATCGTTATCATTCGCGTTACGCGTCCCGGCTGCAGCCGACGCGCCACAATGAACGATGTTGGAGGACGATAAAGGCGCGCGTCGTTCTCGAGTCCCATCCCAAAATTATACGGTGTTATTTCGGGCCGTAACGCGTCCCGGATGAGGTGTTACGAAATATTCATCTTCGCGGCGACGGTGGAAGTGCTCCGTGTTTATCGTTCGAACGGAAAAGTGCAGGAAGGAAGCGGGGTCCGCGTAAAAGCGGCACGATAAGCGCGCTCGTGACTATATCTCGCTCGAAAAGGATGCAGGTGTGGGCGAGTTCCATTGTGAACGATCGCGCTTGGTGAAATTCGACTAATCGTGCATAGTAGACTTGGAAAATATAAGTAAAAAGAAACCATAATGAGAATAAATAACCAAACACTCGGATGATCAAGAGAGACCCCGAGTAGCCGAAATTAATATATAATGAAATTATTTATATAATTATTATTATTAATAATAATTATGGATAGTAAGTATTCACAATAATAAATTATTGTTAATAGTAATTATTATTAATAATAAGATCACTGCGGCATATACATTGTTACCGATACGGCAATGCACTGTTACATTTTACAGTTTGAAATAAAAAGAATTGAAAGAATATTCCTTCGATTGTCGAAAACAGTTTTTCAAATCCTTAATACTTCGACATCTTGAGAAATCTCCCGAGCTTGAAGTTCACATAAATTAAATCTCTGCTCTTAAATTACTGAAATAGTTGATCAATGTGACGAACACAGTGTGTGTGCGTGTGTGTGTGTGTGTGTGTCACGCACACATTTCGTAATGTTTACAAATTCAAATATTCCTATAAACCGAAGAAACGAGCGTTGGCTCTTTCTCTTTCAAGATACAGATTTCCAAATACGTTAATTGTTCGCGAAAACAATTCGCGATGGAACTCGCGGAGTGATGGCGAAACTCAGTGCGTCAGCTGAGGAAGATCCACTTCTCGCGCATTACGGGGCAATCGTCTTTACCCTTTTGCAGCGCGAGCAATTATAATGGGAGATAAGTGATTAAGAGCGCGAAACTGGATGAATAGCACGGTTGAATATCCGTTTAACTCCAGGATATCTAGACTCGACGTGATTCCTTCGCGACTTTGCGACGCGAAACTTTCGTCTCTTTTACAACTTGAATTAATATTTACCGTTTCTTCAATATATACTCGGAAGCGTGTAAATTTTCTCATTGAACATCGGACGCGTTTAGAAGCGTCAAAAATTTTTCCCGCTTCCGAGTATATAATATATACACTGTGACTGAACCGTCGATTATTAACGGTTATTATCACGAGTTCCCATTTGCATATCTCTGTGGGATCGAACTGTGTAAATTTTCTCACCATTAAGCTTCGCCAACTGGAAAAGTCTTTGATTTTTCACCGTGCGCAAGGCTCTTCATTACTTTCTACTGATAAAAGAACACTACCTCGGCTCGGAGATTACATTTTAAGCGGAAAAATACATATATAAATACATACACACATAATGTACATCGATTCGTCTCGGTCAATTGATCACGGCGAGTCGCGATCGCGGGGCGTCAAGGGCGCGCGTTCAGGTCTGCTGATAATTAAACGGAATTACCTATAGTAGGTGAGGCGAGCACGCACCACGGAACGACGAAACACGATCCTGCGCGATATCGCGCGCGTCCGAGTGTTCTCGCTCTCTCTTTCTGCGGCAGCGCAAAAGCGGGCTGTCGCCTTATTCTCCGGAGTCGCCGACAGAAGACACAGAGAAAGGCTGGGATTCGATTGGCGGCGAAGACGGCGCGCGAAGTGGCCGGCCGGGCCACACACGAGCCACAGGAACGATTCGTTTGTGCCTCGTGCTTAGATAGTTTCGCGTTCGCTCATTGTTGTATGTGAGCAAGCACGCCCCCTTGAGAAGCCAGTCGACCGGTCGACCGAGAAAAGCCGCGGGGGGAGAGAGGGAGAAGGAGGAGGAGGAGGAGAGAGAGAGAGAGAAAGAAAGAAAGAGAGAAGGAAGAGGAGAAAGAGGGGGCGGAGGGAGGCGAAGAGAAGGGACGAAAGATCGTGGGGAGAGGAGAGGAGAGCGACGACGACGGCACAAAACGTCCCGAACGCTGCGCGACCGCCGCTTTTCACGCGATCACAATAGATACACATGCATACACACACACACACGTTTGTCTCAGCCGCACCTTCCGCACCACTCGGCTCTTCTCGCTCTTCCGCCCTCGAGCGCGCAGGTCTGCCTCGCTTCGCGGGCAAAAAGCGCCGGGGAATGCAAAACAAACGGACGCAACATTATATCACTGTGCGTGCATTCCGCGTACACGGTGAACGTACGTACGTGCCGATCGCGCACGCGTGTACCGCGTCTCCGATCTGGGCCCCGAAGGATCGAACTTCCGATCGATCTCCCCCAGTCGGTAAGTCCCGAGCACCGACGACGTGCTCGATCGACGGGATAACGAGAGAAACAAAGAGGAAGAAGCGAGGCGTCGTATGTCCGAGTAGACGATCCACGACGACAGGGCAACCGGAGGATGACGATGATCCGCGCGAGCCGATCGCGGCACGCGCACCCCCGGACCACGAAATGCGCTTTCCTTTCGAAAAAAACAAAACAACTTGTGCGTATCACCTTTCGCAGCAGCTTCGTAAAGCACGTAAAGCGTTCCGTCGCGAAGCCGTATGAGGCTGCCGCCGGTCTCCGGACTCGACTAGACCGCGTCTCGTGCCCATCCGTAGTACCGGTCCCGGCTGACCCTCTCCGCACTGGGAATGTGTAAGTGCGAATAGCGGAGGAAGAGAGAAAGAGTGATAGGAAGGGAGAGAGAGAGAGGGAGCAACGACACCGCGATCCTTTAGGTGCGCGCGCGCTCGCACCGTGTTGCTTCTTAGATGGCGCCACGACGCTGCGCTCCAACCTGAAGTCTGTTCTTTTTAGCTGCGCTTCCTCCCCGTACTCGATCCCTTCGACACCCTTCGATCCCGTCTTCCGGCGAAATTCAGTCGTATCCCGCGGCTTCGAGCTCTCGATATTCGAATTTTCATTTCAACTTTTTCCGTTCTTGCCTCTGAAGAATATTGTTTTCGTTATTTTCGCATGTCTACAGAGCGTGCCAGCTACAATCGCGCACAAAGGCATCTGATACCGATCCAGATATGTCTGTATCAACGGTGACGTAATGCTTGTTGCATTTCGGACGTAATCGGGCTGTTATCGCTCGATACGCCGCGTCGCATTTCGTTCGGATTTCGCAATGATCGAACGTGTTTGGCTTGTGCTGCGTCTACAGATCGAAAAGAAGCTCCCATCATTGCCGAAATTGTCCTGCTATTAAATACAAATGAGCGGAATTGTAATCCAGTAAACATCAATTATCAGCAACATTACAACGATGTTATAATTTTGCACTCAACAATATAATTGTTATATACAGTGCATGTTATATATATTGTTGAGTGAGAAATTATTATGTTGATTATAATGTTATTGTTAGTGTTTACTGGGAAATAACATTATCAAGATAGCAATCTTTAAGATGTCTTATGTCCTGATTTTAGATTTTGTGCTGTCTGGGTCACGGATAGAATTTGAAAACGAGGATTTCCGCGCTACATAACACGCAAGTGAATCAATTTCGCGAACACATAACAGAACACGTGAACGAGTGATTCGTGTCTTTTAAGTAGAACGGACAATGACGGCATGAAAATAACGTCAAAATGATAAAAAATAATTGAAAAATGAGTTTTATAGTCATTTTTATATCAATTTGACGCCATCGTCATTTTCTGTTCATTTTCTGGTCTCCGACATTTCGCAAACACGAAAAATTGGATAGATTAAATCATCTGTTATCTCCCGGTAAACACCAACCGACAAGAACATATGTCAATGTCGTAATTTCTCACTTGACATATGCAAATGCAATATAACGCACATGTTATGTAACAGTTACATCGCCGAGTGGAAAATGATAACATTAATGTTACGTTATTGATGGTTGGTGTTTACCAGGCCTCTCTGTCTCTGTTATAATATCTCGATACGTGCGTGTGTTATCTCGGTGCGTCTGTTTTGTAACTGTGCGAATCATGCGCGAAATAATTTGAAACGAAATCCGTAATTAAATCTATCGCTTGACGGTCGAAGGAGAAGATCAAGAGATAATGAGAACTCTTTATCTCAATGATGCAGAGTCTTCGCTGCGATTGCGTTTACTTTACAGTCGAACGCCAGACGTGTTCCGAGCTGTATCTTCCTCCGCAGTGAGAGTACAGAAGTTCTTCGTGAGACGAGAATATGTCGGGAGATTCGAATCGCATCTGGCGACGATACGCAGTGTTCGAGCGTCCGCCGAAGGAGATTCTGCGGCCATTTTCACCGTTGGAAAAAACTTTGACGGGTCCTGGCCCCAGTAACTGTTCGAATCGAGTCCTCGATGTCCTCGGCCGGCAAGTGCTTGGTCACCTTCACCCCGAGATATGCCAGGTATTTCCGTGACTCGCTTCGGCACTTTGTGGTTTTTTTCACTAACCGTCGTGTATCATCAAATATATTACCGATATAATGCTACTTAGCGGATAAAAAAAACAAAAATGTATCCCTCTTCCAACAGTGTTGCGCGGACAAAGAAAATCTCAGACAGCACAAATGTCCCAAAACAGTCCAGAATATGTCCGGGGTGTACTGAGTACATCTAGAACGATTTCAAAATGTTTCGTGCTGTCTGGGAGTTTTCTCGTCTGCGCGAGGTTTTGAAAAAATAACGGACCGTTCATAGATATATTCTTTTTTATTCATTGTAAATAGTATCATCCCAGGCAGAAGAGGGCATTACAATGACGTTAAAATCACGAAAAAAATGACTATAAGGACTCACTTTCCAATCATAATTCATCATTCTAACATCATTTTGATTTTACCATGATCTTCCGCTCTCCTTAGGATATCGATAATATATTTGATGATATATTATCGGCAATATATTTGATAATATATGACGGTTATTGGAGAAACCACAAGTTTTGTGCCGGGATATTGCTGTGCAATATTTCCGCCGGGGTCTCTTGCAAAAAAGTATTACTAGCTATGATAAATTGGCCAGTGATAAATTACTGCAGTTCAGTAGTTTTATTATTAGCACGAGTAATAAAACTACTCAGCTGCAGTAATTTATCACTGGCCAATTTATCACGGTCAGTAATAATTTTTTTCTTCTAAAAGCTATATCATGCTTTCGTTTTATTGGTATAGCGAATATAATACTTGCTAACGATAAGCTCCCTGCATAAAATTCTATCGTATATTCTTGTTTCCAATTTCACCGCAACGATTCACTCTCTGTAAAAAATGATTTTTGAAATAAATAGAACACGACGATGCTTTCCTTGAGAATAATTAATCGGAGGACCACACTATACATACAAACATACATACATATGTACAAACTTGAAATTACGTTTCAGTAAACATCAAATGTCAGTAACATAATATCGATATTTAATTGTTACATAATATATGTGTTATGTAATAGTTATATTATCGTGTTGGACATTAAGTATCAATGTTATGTTACCGATACTTGCTGGTGTTTACTGGGGTGTAATAATTTCTTATAATGATTTGCATTAATCGACCGATCGATTAAAAGTGGTAAAAGTTTCCTTTCGCAGTTGATGGACGACATCAAAGCGGGATTACAGTATGCGTTTCAAACCAGGAACCGACTCACCCTGGCATTGAGCACATCCGGTCATGGCGGGATGGAGGCTTGTTTGGGAAATTTGCTTGAATCCGGCGACACCGTACTGATCGCCAAATGCGGCTTTTGGGGAGAACGCGCGGCAGACATGGCCGATCGTATCGGTGCGAAAGTATGTGGAAAAGATATTAGACGATTATCAAATTAATAAAAAATTTCTATTAGCTTTTACAACTCTGATTTTATGAAGAAAAAAAGGAACAGAAGTCATAGAACATAAAAGTAACTGACTCGTTCTTCTCATTCTAAGAATTGACATTTCAGGTGGAATTTCTGGAGACTGAATACGGTGTAGCTTTTGAATTGGACGACTTGGAGGAGGCTCTGAAGAAATATCGGCCGGCAGTCATGTTTGTCACTCATGCGGAATCGTCGACGGGTATGAAGCAGCCTCTGGAGGATGTCGGTGCACTCGTTCATAAGTAATATATGCTTTGTAATATGTGCGTGTGAGTACACGAACAAAATCTCAGTTCCTGCAATTGCACAGAGATCAGATAAAAACTTAATGACAAGTTAGTGACAAGAAATGATATCTCTGTTATTGCGTCTTACGTCACTGATAGTTGGCGTTTACCAAAACAATTTGACTGAGACAACTGAAAACAATTGATCGAGTAGAAACCCTCCCCACAGGAATCCTTCTGTTCTTACGATTCCTGTTCTTAATCGAATTTTCGTTCGGTCCCCAGGCGACGAAAAATTCAGTGACACTAACGGAATTGCTTTTTCCGTGTGTGTGTGTATGTATACTTACGATAGAATGGAAAAATTCAATTCCTCCTC
This sequence comes from Dinoponera quadriceps, assembly GCF_001313825.1. Lineage (NCBI taxonomy): Eukaryota > Metazoa > Arthropoda > Insecta > Hymenoptera > Formicidae > Dinoponera > Dinoponera quadriceps. The sequence goes on along the minus strand of NW_014554446.1, from coordinate 159,240 downwards.
TCACTTATTATCGACGAGTACACGGGGAAAAATCTTGAGAAAGAAACTCAGCGGGAAATTCAGTTACACTAATTGTGAAATTGCTTTTTTTCCGTGTAGGTACGATGCTCTGTTGATCGTCGACACCGTGGGGTCGTTGGGCGGAGAGCCGTTTTTCATGGACGCCTGGCAAGTGGACGCGGTTTACACCGGCAGCCAGAAGGTCCTCGGTGCTCCTCCAGGAATAACGCCCGTTTCCTTCAGCCCGCGCGCAGAGTGCGTATAATCGATACCGAGCGAGATTCCCCACAAGAGTGTATATCTTCGGTCATTCGGACGCGCGGCTACTCGTGAGAAAGCCGCGGCCGAGAATGGACTATCAGATATATGTACAGAATGTCAATCGAATTCGTGAGTCATCATTGCGGTCTGTCAGAGGTGGTCGCCTATTCGGTTCCCAGGTGAATCATATCATATACATGCGCGTCGAAAGCTCAGAGGGAATTCTTGAACGATGACATTTTGCACTCTGGTCGACCCAGAATCGAAGAGCTTTCTTCCGTAACTTTGTGCCTCCCACCGAGTCTGTATCTTAAGAACGAAGGATTTTACGTAAGCCGCAGGAAGCTTCGTAACTCCCACTTCTTGAAATCTGAACTTCAGTCTGTTTGAGCTGGAATCAGAATTTCACGTGTTAATTAATTAATTGTTAGTTCCATACTTTGATAATGATCAGCAGAGAACTGAAAATTCGGTATATTTGTCTCTTCGAATTATGATCGCTATTTCCATCACAATTTTTACCTGTCGTTAGTTTGTCAATTATACTTCCATAGCTATTTCATCAATTTAGGGTTGATATTTATAGTCAGATTTTACATTTAAGATCGTCTTAAGTTCATATTTAAATGCTTTGTAACCAATGAAATGACCTATAATAGCATCAAAAGATGAACTGAAGATCTTCATTATAAAATCCGACTATCAGCGCTGCCATCCAGTCACCGAAGCAAAAAATAAATCGTAACTGCTTCTTGGAAGAAAGGTGACAAAGTGACCTCTCAGGCATCAAAAGGGACATATTTCTTATCAAATCCTGAGAGTAACTAAGACCATTTAAGCCCTTGCGAAGTTTGTCTCTCTTGATCCGGGACGCTCTCTATGTAGAACGCCTATATTTTACAAATCTAACGGCAGTTGAGGAAAAAAATGACCCATTTTGGACGACAATGAATTTTTCTAACGACTTGTCAGGAAAAGCATGACAAAAGGTGGCTTAAGTGACTGGATGGTGGCGCTGGATTATAAATACCGGTCTAGTCATTCTTTATAGAAGTCTGTGATAACTGAGTAACGCATTGTCATACCACAGGAGCAAGCTATTCGGGAGGAAGACGAAGCCGTCCGCTTTCTACTGGGACATGAGAATACTCGGGGACTATTGGAACTGTTTCGGCGGGGAACGCGTGTATCATCACACAATAAGCGCCACGCTGGTGTACGGCTTGAGAATGGCACTGACGCAGCTCGCCGAGGAAGGACTGTACGCTTCTTGGACCAGACACGCGGCGGCGGCTGTTAGATTCAAGCGAGGCCTTCGGTCGCGCGGTCTGCGGTGCTACGTCGAAAATCCGCGCTATCAACTGTCGACTCTCATCTCGATAAAATTGCCAGACGGGATCGACGACAAGATCGTGGCAGCGCGAGCCATGAAACGGTGAGTTCTCTTCTTCGCAGTTGTCTTTTTCCTCGTCCTACCCTTTGAAATTGCCAGTTTCGTTAGAGAAGATTCTCGGATCGCTTTCAGGTACAAAGTCGAGATCAGCGGCGGTCTGGGACCAACAGTCGGTAAAATTCTGCGTGTCGGACTGATGGGGGTCAACGCGCGACCCCGTACCGTCGACCTTGTGCTAAACGCTCTCGACGACGGACTGAAACACGCCCTTAAACCCAAGATGTAACGGAATCATTATTGCGATCTTATTATTAACGCTTCGTTAGTCGCGATATCCATTAAATACCATTCTAATACTCATCAATTCTAATACTTATCAATTTTTTCTTCAATTTTTCACGTATGTTTTAGTGCTTGATTTATTATTCAAGTGCTAATGAAAGAAAATTTGTTTCAAGAAGCAGAGGGAAATAACGGGAAAGTTAGTGTATCTATGAGATATATTTATGCAGGCAACCATTTATGGGTGAAAGATATGGAGACTATCGGAGGTTTAATGATTAGTACGCATTGAAGTTGAATGTGGTTACAATCCATCGAGTGATTTAGAACATCGTAGGGAGAAGACCGTTTAATAGACAATAATAATCGTAATAATAATAATAACAATAATAATTTTTTAATTAATAAATTGTTTTGGCACAGTACAGAATAGCATCGATTTCCGTTCTCTACAGAAAAACTATCAAAGTGCGCGTGTCACACGCTTCTCTCGACGAAGGAGTAGAAATACAAAAGAGATTTATTCAAGATCATGGCGTTGTGTGTGTGTGTGTGTGTGTGTGTGTGTGTGTGTGTGTGTGAATGTGTATATATATATGTGTATACGACGTCGCATTGCAGCACCGTAACAGCACACTTTGTAAACTCGTGATCATCTCGCGACGAATTGACGGAACTGTACTTTAGCGCGACTCGGCAAATTATAATTCGCTGCAACGAACATCTCGAGCAATGTTCACTTTTCGCCGTTTCTCTCTTTCCTCTCCTTGTTCTTTTCTTTTCAATTGTCCGTCACGCTGGATAACGATGGCGACTCTTCCTTTCATGCGATGTAAAATTGCATATACACTGCTCTCATCCCTTTACATCTTTTTACGTTAGCTATCCCGGTCAGTTTAAGCCGATATAAACACTAAGCCTAAAGCCTTCGAATTTCTATAGTTTTGAAGGTTCAGGTTTTTTCCCCATTTTCTACGGATTCCTTCGGTTTCTGTCGCAAGGGTAGAAAAATTCATTTGTAAAAATTCACATGTATTCGGTTAAAATCCGCCATATTTATTTTCTTTGCCGTGAAGAAGGTAAGAAACTGAAAAAATCTGCGGAAAAATGGGAAAGTGATTCTTTTCGGAGCCTTCGAAACTATACGAATTTCTATTCCATGTACATGTAAGCGTCACGGAGGACCGCACCGATAATCGGTATAGTACGTACAGTACGCCGATAAACCTTATTAAATGAAAGNATATATATATATATATATATACATGAAGCATGTCGGAATAAGAGCATGCTGCTTAATTAAATAGTTAATGTTAACTCGCCCGTCTAAATAAGACCGATCACTTACACATGCGGATGACTTTAAATAATCATGACGATAATAATAATAATAATAATAATAATAATAATCGACAGTAAACAATAACATGCGCGGGGATTTAGAATGGCACTGAAAGCATGCACGCACGCAACCTGTGACTCTATGTCACCGAAGGTCAAGTGATCGAGCGTGAGCTTGAGGTCTACCTAATGTTGCGTCAAGATATGAGTTCACACGCACGTTCGGTCATCATTCAATCTTCAGTGATCTTGAGTCATGGACCTTCGTACTCATCATGAGAAGGGCTACAAACGTAAGTATTTAGGAAACTATGCTTCAGTATGAAAATTCAGGTTGACCTTCACACGGCCTCCATCCACGACGAAATTATTGCCACCGTACAACATACGCTCCTCGAAACCGTAAGATTCTCTGTGTATGGTTTCGATTTTTCCTTCTCTGTATCACTTAAAATAGTAGAGAAAATAGTAATTTTTTTGTTTCAAGTGTGGGCAGAGTTAGCTTCCCACTTTCTATACAGGGTGTAACCAATTTGTGCGCGCCATGCATACAACGCGTTGTTCTTCGTGAAAATTTCGCAGTCCGAAAGTTCTGAATTATCTTTTTCCGCGAAGCTTCTCGCACACACAACATTATAACGTCCTAAAGACGTTATAAAATTCCAGAGATATTTTATAAAACTATCAAAATGACTTTAACACGTTTCCCCAATTTAAGATTTTCTTGAGATTGTTTTAAGGCATCGAAAATATTATATTTAAAATTGCTTTGAAACATTTATATGTGAATGTAATTATAAATTTTTAGGATTGTTTGAATGTGTTAGAAAGGAAAGGACGTTTTATTTATTATCCTTTATCGTGTTGCAATTAGTCGAGAATTATGATTAGATTGAAAATTTGTCCATCCGCCTTGTTTCGAGTTAGAATAAAATATCGATGATTTTTAGCGGAAATGGCGGATAATGGCATCCAGCGATATCTGTTTTAAAATCTAAAGTTTAAACTTTAAAACATAAAGCGTATGTTGCTGGATATGATCATCATCCTAGCTAGTTTCCACCGATACTTGATCGGTAATGTGGACAATTACACATGCTCCGAAAAATGTTTCATAAGAGATGTCTATAAGACATCTATGATGTGTGGGTTTGTAAAGCATTAATTCTAATTGAACTTCAGAACAGTTTAAGTATAGTATGATACTCTTGAGAACACCCTGTATATATGCGTAATATATAAATATCGTACTACAGTAATTAACGCAATGTTGCTAGAGTAAGATCGATTTCGACTGCTTAATTATACACGTTTTATATACAGCTCGCATATTCAACGTTAAACATCACTGACTACGATGCATATTCGGTACGATATAAGGCACTTATGGTACACGGAGAATCAACTTCCTTCATATGAAACACATTACGTCGAGAACAAGATAACGTTGAGTTAATGTTAAGGCATATATGGACGTTCGGTGTTCCATTGTTCCGAATCAAACGCAACGACCTTTACAAAGTGTCTCTTAAAGGTTTAAAAAAAGATTGTGAGGCGGAGGTATCGAAAGCTGTGCAAGTTTTTTCGCCAGTTAGTGGCCTCTAGATTTCTATTAGCGTTTCTATTCTCGTCTCGGGCACGCTGCCCGATAAATCTCGCCGATAAAGTTTATAAAACTCAGAACAGTGATATGTGCGAGACGGAGGATTACAATTAATATAATATAAAAAATGGAGAAACAGCCGGGATTATAGCTTATTGTCAAGTTTCGCTTTCGTATACTTCTAAAACTTATATCAGAATAGCGATATATATATATGTGTGTGTGTGTGTGTGTGTGTGTGTGTGTGTGTGTGTATAAACGAGAAATATAATTAGATAAGTATATGGCAAATCTTCTGTACCAGTTTCTAAGAATTTCGTGAATTTCATCCTAGGTGATAGCTTTCGATAATTTTGATAAAAGAAAAAGAAGAAAGGCAAGTTTCAAGTTTATAAAAAGATCTACAATCAAGTGAATATACACGATTCCCAGGATATCATCCATATCGCCCAGTGTTATTACGTTATCAATTACATTCCCGAATCATCAGGGAACCGAATCGTTATGAAAAATTAATTCACTTATCGAGATTTTCGAACAGATAGAAAAGATACTCCTAATAATAAATACGAGATTTATATATCATAAAAAAAGAGAGAATATATCTATCGCTAACGAATATTGCTGCTTATTCGATCGATAGAATAACAACGTTGCTATATTGTTGAAGGGGTCACGCAGACATTAGACACGTAGAAACGTAAATATACTATATTTTACCGACGAATAATAATTAGATTAACCGTAACAATCGCTATGGGGAGGATAATAAGAGTGACGTGGCAATAGCGATGATAACCAATTATAATAACGACATTAATCGTACTAGAGATCTAATAGAGCAGTTATAATAATACTATTAATACAAATGATTTTGTGTGTGTGTATATGTGTGTGTGTGAGAAAATAAAATAATAATTATAATAAGTTGGAGTTATTAGTAGATCATTAGCAATCGTGCGTAATAACTGATATCGCCTTCTTCGGAGGTTCTTCAGTCTTCTTTGGTTGCTGGGTAACTCGAAGAGATTAGTGGGTATAGTAGGGCACTGTGATACCGCCACGACTAAAAACTCGTTTCTGCGCTCCGAGTTTTCACCCTTCGTTCTCGCAGCATCGGCATTCCGTTAACGTAACGTGTGTCACTGTTGCGAAAAACAGAGTGGAAGGGCGCCCGGTTTCCGTTCCGTTTGTCCGTTGATGAGGATCAATTGACTAATAAGCGTCTGGCTGCGGGTGCTGGAGTCTCTCTCTCTCTCTCTCTCTCTCTCTCTCTTCCTCTCTCCGTCTAAGAGCGAACGACCGAGCGGTCGTGGGGGATAAGAATAGCATCGGATGGTGTACCGTCCACGTCCTTCCTCTTATTACACTAGCGTTCTCTCTCTCTCTCTCTCTCTTTCTCTCAGCTTCCTGCACGCGCATGCGTAAATGTTCGCTGACTTTAGCCGGCATCGAACTTTGAGCAACGAACGCGATCCGATTGTCGTTAGAATGACCAATCTCGTCGTTGTCGTCGTCGAACACACACTCTGTCTCCGACTGTGTTGTCCTCGTGTCCTACTCCTCTCCATTCATCAGTGAAATGCGGCAAACTGTGTCGAACTGACCTCACGGTCATCGATTCTCCCTCGCGCCTCGTCGTCCGTCTTTTTAACTCTTTCGCTACGAAAGGCCCCGGTGGCCGCCCGCGAACCCATCCCTGTGTGCGAACGGTCGCGCTTAGAACGCGCGCGAATACAGACAGTCCGTTGTCAAGATGTTACATTGCAGCACAAGAACAACGTTTGCCGGCTTGTCCGTTACCGTAACGACGAAAACACGATCGTCGTGAGACAGGTTCGTTAGATTATTGCGCGACAAAGTGACAGACGCAAACTTCAGGTCTGCTCTTCGTGGCTGCACCGAGTCGCGCTGAAAGTGAAATAGATACGCGTATCTGACGCTCGGCGGAGGAGAGAAGAAAATGGGAAGACTCGGTCAGAAAGTGCAGCTGTGAAGAACAGAACTTCCGCTCGCGCGAGTGTATGTTACTATTGAAGACAATTTAAACGCTTCTTTTTCGATACAGTTTGGAACGCAGCCAATGAGAGAACATTCTTTGACTGATTCTCAACAACTCTATCATCCAATGAGAGAACTTATCGATCAATATCCAGAAATTGAATCTGTCATCGAACGAGAGAACTTGATTTCGGTTATTCCCGGAAATTAAGTCTGCCATCCAACGAGAGAACTTGTATTTTTTTTTTCCATTGACTCTCAGAAGTTGTCGTCATCCAATGAGAGAACTCGAGTTGTTGATTAACCCCTAAATGCCTGAGCCTGTTATCGTATGAGAAAACTTGTTTCTGATTGACTCCCAGAAGTTAAGCCTATCATCCAATGAGAGAACTCGCAGTTGATTGATTCCCAGAAGTTAAACCTGTCGTCGAATGGGAAAACTTGTTTTTAATTAACTCCCAGAAATCAAGTTGTCTCATTGGATCATCGGGGCTGCGCTCCGCGAACTGTATCGAGAAAAAGTGTTCGGAAGCCGTTTCGAAAGCCGGTGTGCGTTTCTCGAAGCGAGGCGCGCTGCGCCACAGCGAAAGGGTTAAACGACAGGGTCGGCTTAGCGGATCTACAGTAACCTAGCTGCCATGATCTCCCCCGACACACACACGCACAGAGGTGTTACAGCCGTTCGTTCGATATTGACTTCATTTTTCGTCGTTTCGCCGCCACTTCGAAGGCTGCCCGGCTCGTTCGATCTCGCGCGCGACACGCGCGGATATGGCGACGCGCTGCTCCTACAACGAAGAACGACCAGTTCTCTCCCCCCTCTCCCTTCCTTTCTCTCTCTCTTTCTCTCTCCCTTTTTCTCTCTCGGCCAGACGATGACTACGGTGCTCGCGCGAGCTTCTTCGTGGGCCGGAGCGAACGATTTTTGCAGGATGACCGGACTCAGCTCAACTCGCGTGGCGTCACGGTGTGCCGCGACGCCGGATGATGGTTGTTGCGGTGATGACGCCTCGCGCGGCGACACTGCGTCGTGCAACAGTCATCGACGTCCGCCACGTACTCGCCACGCTTCATCTGATGCGCGATCGAGTTACAGAGCGACCGTGGACAACGTTTCCTGTCGCACCTGACCTCGCCGTTCTGAAACACACAGAAAGCAGGGACCCCATTACGATTGCTGGTACGTTCACCGTGTGCGGCGAACAATTCCAACGTGACTCGCTCGGCTCGAGGTATCCGAGACCTTTCCTCGCGAGAAGACGGTAAAACCGAGGCGTCAAGTACGAAGTGCTGTGGCGCACGGTATTTCGCTTTTTCGGTCTTTCCGTCTCGCTGATCGCGCGACTGCTGACTGATATCGCCTTTCGTCCGTGAGAGAATGCGATACTCTTAATTTGCGGAAAAAAGCTGCAGATACGATAATAAATGCGGCCTCGGAGAGAAATCCTTCACCTCATATTCGAAGTGTAGTCGTATTTAAAAAAAATTGGTCAATTTTTCGGTGGACTTCCCCTTGAGTCCGGACAATTGAAATCGTATCTACTTAAAGCGTGAAACACGAAAGAAACCCAGATAGACAGAAATGCTGAATGTAGTATGCAAACACTTAAGGTATGCGCGTTCTTGATATCGAACATAATTGTTTGCTTCATAAACGAAAAGAGGAGAAATTTTGTGGCAAAAAATCGCACTTTCGATTTCGAATGTTATAATAACTTTATCAAAGATTAACATTTAAAAAATCGACTACGATAAAGACTAGATAATCTTACTAAGAATATACATCCATGCAAAATCGGTCCAGCAGTTCCCGAAATATTTTAGGTTCCGGTTAACAATCGACGAGTTTCACGGAAGTAGTAATAATAGCGTTACATATCAACTTTTTGTAATGGACTTCACGTGACGTATAAATAAATATATAAAGAAAAAGTTCCTTAAAAAGACATTTTCACAAAGTTGATAATATAGTCAGCAGAAAGATTCAAATATCGGGCCGTTTTCCGAGCCATTCAAGTGCGCAAGTAGCCCTTTAATTACTGTCATCGACGATTCTTTTCAACTGCATCATCTCCGATCGTTTTCTCTTCTCATTGTCCTCATGTCCCTCTCTCTCTCTCTCTCTCTCTCTCTCAATCAGAAGAACCATAAATATAACGCAGCTAAAAAGAACTAGAGGTACTCGATATATTTAGCGAGACGATACTTATCTATAGGCAAACAATAGCCAGAGAGCGCGAGAATGGCGCGTCGGATGATGCAACGAGGAGAGAGAGGTTCATCGGAATACAAAATCCGCATCTCGCCATTGAGACGATTATTTTTTGCGCCGTCTCGTGACGTCGCGACGCGACGCGACGCGACGCAAGCCGGCTCGAGGCCGCGGCGTTCCATTTTCATCGTAATGGATGGATCCTATAATGGTCGGGCCAGGCCGACGAGTCCGATTAAAGGTTTTCTCCTTAAAGGTTTCTTGACGTGCCCGTGACTGGATATCGCGAGACAAGGCAAGGCTGCGCGCGATCATCGTCTCTTAACGAATGAATGAACAATGAAAAAGAAAAAAGGAAAAATAATAACGAAGTCCTAGGACTTCTGCCTGGCAACAAGACACACCGCTATGTTTACGACGCATCGCGTAGACAGACTTCGATCGGCAATGCCTGGAGTAATAAAGAAGCCGCGGAATAACGTTTTCTTATAAGTAGCCTTTTTCTGGACGACTTCTCGCGTGACTTTCTCTCTCTCTCTCTCTCTCTCTCTCTCTCTCTCTCTCTCTCTCTCTCTCTCTGTGTCTCTATTTCTCTCATACATCGGCTCTTCGAATGCTCCGGTTACCGATGTGAAAAATATATCAACAAAGCGGAGAATGATATACGCGAAGGATACCAAGAATCGCGATGTGGATCAAGTCGCATGTACGATGTTTCGAAATCGCTCGTCATGCCTTTTCGAAAAGCAGGAATAGAGGACACCGGTGTAACTCTGATGAGTCTGATTGCCGACACTCTCTCAGAGAATTACACTGAGTCGTTTACAGACAATTCATTAATAACAAATTATTAACAATATGTATTGACAATATATATTATATTGCTAATAAAAATTGACCTTCGTTGTTCCATTATTTAAATATTGACTTGTAAATAAATAGTGAGCACTAACAACGTTGTTTGGCCCTTATTTGTCCAGCTTTTTTTGTTGTTTACAAATTATTGATGTATAACATATTTACTAGATGTTCTAACAAAAATAGTTTGTAAATTTTCGTGAACTATGAAAAAAATAAATAAATCTGAGAGAACTTCGTGTCAAACTTCCTTGTTTTGTCACGGATAAGCGCATAGGGAAGAAAGGCTGAATTTACCCGAATTGTCACAACGTTTACAACGAATTGATTGGAGGAAGTAAAAATTCTGGTTATAAGGATCGAAATTCTTGGTTCGTAAGAACCAGAAATTCCGTATCCTTCAATCAAAACGCGTTTGGTTTGTTTATTGTTGGGTAAATTTAGCCAAACTTTCGTTTCCGCGTGTCCAAAGATCACTCGGCGTCATGTATGCTGCTGTATCATTCCCCGAATGAAAAATCACGCAATTTTCGGCCTTACACATAACCCGACGCAATATTTTTTTTGAATGATTGTGCAGTGTAGAAATTTTGGTATTTTTGGGCGAAGAACCGATAAAAAAAATGGAACAAATTTTTGCATTACACACAATATAATACAATTAACGGAGATACTAACTTAGTTAATAGCTCTAATTATAACGATTTTTACCTCATGTGCAATACATATAAAGCACCGAAAATCGTGCAATTTACGATCTATCAGAGAACAATGCGGCATACATGACGGCGACTGAATACCCACTGAGAACACTTGACGAAATCGGTTCGGTGCCGCGCCGATCGCCGTTCGGAAACGCCGAATTCTTACCTTGCAACGGCACTTGACGCACTTCATCTCCCCGTGCGAGTGCACTCGAGGATGCCATTCCATGCCGTTCTCGTAGGGCCCGCCAACGGGGTACTTGCAGCCTCCGGAAGCGAGGATCTCTTCCGCGGTGCGCCGTATGGACGGTAAGGCCTCATCCCGCGCCATGTGTGCAGTGTCGTTTATAACGGCGGCGGTGGCGGCTACGTTGTGAGGTGTTACCGCCGGGCACTGCTTGCAACAGGCTTTCTTGTCCGGCCTGAAGGCGATCTTCTCGTTGCACTGGAGCGGCGGGCACTGCACCCGCGGGCATTTTACTTCCAACGTGACAGCCTGCGAGACAAATGGATTTCCGATGTAAATTCCGCGACGCGAGAGGTGGTGACTCCGACCTCCTGTGTGCCTCGCGTGCGGCGACGCGCGCACCAACACACCATATTGTCGCTCTTATTTATCTCACACCATCAGAGCGTGTCTATGCCTCGCGCGAATGCTCGCGAGAGAGAGAGAGAGAGAGAGAGGGAGAGAGAGATAGAGAGAACCAACGTCTACTCTTCTAGTTCTTTCGACTCCCGTTACGCTCCCCGGAGCCTTGGAATTCGTAAACGTACAAAACGACATGCGCGCTCTGTGTCTGCTGATGTACGTTGATTGAATTACGCGCGTGGAAAAATATATATATACATATATATATATATACATATCATTTGCACGGAGAAAAATATCATTGACGCGGTATCAAATAACGCGCACTCCCGGAACAGTTCAGGCGATCTTGCGAGATAATTTGAGCGATTTGCTGAACGTTAGAATACTTCTATTATTGGAAATCTGAAGATGCGGACGTTGGATAGCTTCCTTCTCCAAGGCAAACGTGTATTTCGTTCATTAGCGATCCGCGAGATAAAAGAGGCGAGGCAAATACTTACGTCGCACGTGCAGACCGCGCAGGTGTCGAATCCTGACGGCGGTAAATACGGATGCCAGGACGATCCTGCCAGGTGATGCTGCCCAGCCAACGTGCAACCTTTTATGGCGTTGCTCTTCGTGTTATTCGCCACAGCTAGGTGTTATTAAAAAGGAAAAAAACATTAAACACCGGGACAAGATGGCGCGTTTACGCGCGATCCATCGAAGGTCTTCAAAAGGATTTGAAGCCGTCAAAGGACCTTCATGGTCGTCAGAATTTCCAAATTTAGCTTTATTAAATTTTTACATTAAATTTCCATTAAGTTATTAAATTTTTACTTAATTCTTCTTAAATTATTAAAAAAGAATCTTATTTAACTTTCCTCTTAAATTATTAAATTCTTATTTAATGTTTACTAAATTCTATCCAAATAGACACGTTTCGATATATCGTTTGCATTGTGACTAACACAAGTAGATTAAGATGCGTCTTCATACAATAAGTATTTTGCACATAAAAAATCATCTGATGCCGTATATATACCGATACTATAAATACAGCTGCTTTCGCCCGAAAGAAAATGCAATTACTCTGGGATTATTATAATAATAAGAAATCGATACTTTGAATAAAATTATGACGTAATAAATAAGTATTTCTTGAAACACGCGTATTTTAAACATGTTGCACTGTTGCAATGGCATCACAAAGTAAATATTAAATGTTTGCATATTATGTTCGACACTTTCCTGTCTGTCTGGACAATTAAATATCCTTAATTCGTCTAATAAAACACACAAAATAATTCTAGTAAAAATGACGGAGAGAGAGAGAGAGAGAGAGGGAGGGAGGAGAAAAATGAGATCGTTTCCTCACCCGCACATATCGGGCAACAATGGCCGGCTACCGACTGTTTCGCCTGCTTCCCCGGCGTGCAGGAGAGCGCCGGGCACGGCACCGTGTCGCATTGCGCCAAGCCGCGGAAGCAGTGGCACATAGAGCAAGGGTCCGTGTTCGACGTCCACTGCTGGCCCTCCTCGTAGAACCTGGTCTCGTGGAAGCACGCGCCGGTCTCGAAATCCGACTTGGACGGCTGCAGATTGTACGCTACCACGGAGGCGACATCGTTATCGGCGTAGTGGGGCAGGCAGCTGAACGGCACCCTGGCCTTGAAGGGAGCCTTGAGTACGTGACCGGTCTGCTTCTCGGTCACCTCGAGGAAGCCGATGCCGGAGTCGATTCTGTAGAGCTCCATTGGCGAGAGCCCGGTGACTGAGCCCTCCAATGAGTAGCCGCCGAATTCCTCGAGGAGCCTCCTGGCGACCGGAGCGCCCTGGGCCAACCGTGGCATCGTCTCCAAGTACAGCCGGAAAGTCCGTGGCTCCTGGGAGTTGGAGGAAAAACCGGCAAGCTCGAGCTCATAGTGCAGGGAACAGTCCAAGTCCACCGCGGTCCAGATCAGACCGGCCGGTCCGGGATGCGTCGGCTCTCGGTTTGGTCTTCGCAACAACACCGGCGCGGCGGTGTCCCTGGCGTCGGCCACGGGTCTCTCCAAGAGTCTACCGCGCAACAAGGAGCCAGCCTGGCTGGCGGCCACGACGGAGAGCTCTCCCTTGAAGAGCGGCTCCAGGAGCCTCGGGCCGGGCCGGTCTAAGGAGCCGTTCGCGAAACCGCCGACCAACGACGGCGTCAGGTCGTCGAGTTCCGTCTTCCGTTTACCCCCTTCGTCGACCAAGGTCACCAGGGGACTCTCCTCTTCGAGACCGATCAACTGGACGCCGTAGCGCAGTGCTCCGATGCGGTCCAAGTAGACCCAAGCAAGTCCGGAGGCCACGGACGGCGTCTCCGACAACAGCAGGGTCTGGTACATGTCGCAGGTGGCGCGTGGCCCGACCGCACCGGCCAGATGAAGAGCCTGCGGGTCTTTCCGGGACATGATGCTGATCGACAGCTTGCCCCTGGTGAGAAGCCGGAGATCGGCGCCGGAGAGCGCGCTGCGCACCTCGCCGAAGTTCAGCTCGTTCGACGGCTTCTTCACGATCATTTCCTCGCGCAGCACCACGTAGTCCTTCTCCTGGTGTTCCAGTTGGACGACCAACGGCACCTCCGCCACGTCGTTCGGCAGGAAGAGGCCGTTGAACACGAGGGACACGTGGATCGACGGCGCTGAGACCGACGATGCGGACACGATCGCGGTCGCGCCGGCGCCGGACATCAGGGACCGGTCGACGCCCATCGTCGGCTCCAGCAGAGAGGAGTACTGCTCAGTGGACAGGGCGCGGTACCGTGACAGCTGACCGGTCAAGATCGCTGAAGGCTCCCACAGGAAGGACACGTGGAGCCGCTCTTCGCGCAGCAATTTGCGATAATCGCGCGGCACGCGCCTCCACACGCCGCAGAGCTTGCCGGTGACGTTCTGGTAAGCACCGCCGACCGGGTCGATGGCCTGCTCCTCGAGGATGCTGCCGGACCCATCGACGAACTGTATGCTGCGTGGCCGGGGCGTTGACGCGGACAAGTAGAACGAGTAATAGAGGTTCTTGCGGTGGAAGGTGAAGCGACCGGTCGCCAAGTAGTTGTAGGCGCTGTTGTACACCGACGTCGGGTTCGGGTCGTCGGAACGCACGGACTGCGACGTCCTGCCCGTCAGGAGGGTGCCGAAATCTGCAACGCGCGAGAGGACAATCACAAAGAAACAAAATAACGCAGCCAGTGCTGCATCGTGAAAATCTTCAAAATCGTCGTTTCACGCCTCATTCAGGTGATTTTTCTCAAAATTGTAACGCGATGTTCAAACTTGAACAACGGATTCTTATTCGGGAATGAATGGTTTACACTCGTAGTGCAAAAATTAACCAATTTTCTCGGACGGTTCTATCGAGAGTTTCTCAAAGTCGCGCGTCGATTTCTCAAGGATGTGCCAAGGACGTTCCCTTACGTTTCAGGTTGCGCTCCTCTTCCTCCGACGTCAGCTGCACCGGCAGATCCTGCACGACGTCCGTGCCTGAAACAGAATGTCGGTGAATCTCGTCGTGAATCCGTCGAAATCATTCGATCGAGGTGCGATCCATCCTTCCATTTGTCATCTGACGTTTGCGATAAGATCAACTGTAAAACATCGATCGGTGTTGTGACGATCGTCCAGGTGGAGGTTAGAATCGCTTTTAAGACTTAAATGCGCTTAAAGGAACGACCTACCCCNCCCCCCCCCCCCGCGTCTTCCAGCCGTCTATCAGTCTGTGAGAAATCTTTATAGAAATTCCTGTTACCTGGGACTGGGAGGTTACTCGGCACAAAAGCACTCCGACGGAGTTTACTCCGCGCGACACGACTCTCGCGTCACCTCCGTACGTGTACGAGACTCCTCGCGGAAGAAAGAAGCCGTAAAGGGCGGGAAGAGGGGGGGGGGCGAAAGAGGGCTTTAAAAATCATAATTCAGGATAAGCCAGCGAAGGCACGACTACTGCGCGTACGAGCGAGAAGGAGGCTCCTCAACCTTCGCCTAACTCACCGTCGCGGTCGGTTGTATTCGGGACAGACACCGCGGCGCGCGCGTCTCTTTCCTTCGGGACGGCCGTTGTAATAAAAAGAAGCAGTCAATCGCCAATCGTCGATCCCCATTGAGCCTCTCGCGGCTCTCGGCTATCTACGGCATGTGGCCACGGCACAGACCATAAAGAATGTCCGCGCGCGGTAGGAAAAGAGTCGGCTGGCGCCAACCACCGCTACTTTGAATGCCACTTTCATGGCGCATGCCGCGCCGGTTCAGCGCCTTGGAGACGTTAATTGCCACATACGCGAAACGTACATACAAGCACGCCTCTCGTGCGACGGCTCTCTCGACCGGTCGCACCAGCCAAACCATTTCCGCCTGACCGTAACGAATCTTCCCCCCCCCCTCCCCCTAGCGGCGAAGCGCCGGCCTGACGGAACCGTTAATTAAGCATTAGACACATATCGGGGAACACCGGCCGGCCAGTAATACGGTCAATCAGGGGAAACAATCGCTCGCACGTGAGCCTTGACCTCCCGCCCTAACGAATCTCCCCCGATGCGACCCTCCTCCGATCTCGGCGAGACGCAAAAGTTCCTCTCAAGTTTTTCTTCCCTCTCGGTTCGGTTCTTCGCTTAGAAATCCCGGAATTTCCACGACCGCGGGTCATCGAATGAAGTAGTTTCAAAGTTTCGGAAAAACCTCGCCCTTTTCTCCACTTTTTCCGCGCATTCCTTCGGTTTCTGTCTCAAGAGCACAAAAATTCACGCGTATTCGATTCAAGACCTGTTTACTTGTTTAGATTCAAGACACTGTTTACTTGTTCTTCCGTAAAGAAGATGGGAGACCGGAGAAAATGTCCGCGGGAAAATGGGGAAAGAAACGGTTTTCTTGAACCCATCGTCGGGCACAACAGCTGTCGTATACTTGCAGATTGAGTCACTCGAGACAAAAAAGTACTTTACCATTTTACGAATAACACGCAAGTTTCGAGTTATTGATTAATGAAGTTTCTATACATGGCCATTTTCAATTATCAATAAACCTGAAGTTTTCCATGCTGTTTGCAAATACTTTTCTGTTCATATTAATTTAAACTACAAGCATGTGACGGATGGTCCTGCGTCGGACACTCTGTATGTATTTATATGCATTTTGATCGGAAAACAGGAGGAACTCTCAACAACGCAATGATATATCCTCGACGAGTTCGGTAACGGAATTCGAGAGCGCCGCTCGAATTGTTCGAAATTCGCGCGTTGCAAAAATGGCGCGCAACACGCCACCGCCAGCGGTCTTTCGTCGAGCGTGTGGTTGGTATTACTTATGTTTTTACAACAGTTGGCGTTGTGTTACCGAAAGTCGTTACCTCGGCTGGCGTCGTTTCAACGAAGGACGATCGTTACTCAGGATTAAGGATTTACCGAGAAGGGGAAAAGAGATCTAAATGCCAGCTAACCCCGCTAGCTATTGAGAGCGAGCGACACGGCGAGCGAGTGATTCGTATAAAGGTAAATCGAGGAGCCGTTCTTCCGATCGATCGAAATCCTTCTGTGGTAAACCTATTGAATGTACCCGACGCTCCGATTCGTCTCTTCTTTCTCCTTCCCCCCTACCCCTCATTCTTCGGATTATATGTCGTATATAATATCTAATTTCGTCGTGTCTATATACCAGTCCGGAGAGCTGTGCTCGTTTTCGTGGTCCCGCGGCCGCCGGCGGGAATCGGACGAGGGAACCAATGAAAATCGATGCGACGGTCCAATCGAGGAGCTCAGGGGTCGCAATATGTTTCCCCGCGGGACGTGAAAGGAGGCGCTACTAATTGCGCTCGGTTTCACCTTTCATCAGCAGGGGGCAACGAGCCCTATCAGACGGCAGCGACAACTACTACTGCAACGACGACGACGGCGATGATTATTATGGCGACGTAAGCGAAATGCTCGTAAGGAGGAGAGGAATTCGACGTTGCAGAAAAAGACGTCAAGTAGACGCGAACGTTTTATCCGGACGAACGACGCGCCGGGCGATGGTCGAAAATTGCTTTCGCTCCTTTACGTCTTCCTCGACGTTAGGTGCGTCCAGGTCTACGATAGGTGGCACGGAGAAAAAAAAAGAAAGGATCGGCCGAATGAACGAACCCGAACGCGCGATCTCCTCGACGGAAGGAAAATTCCTCGTTCCTACGAGCTAAATTTTTTTTCCTGAAAATCACAACTCAATTTCCAGAACGAATCGGAACGCGTTCGTTCGTTATCACGCTAATTCGACCGATTCTTTTTTCTCCGTGTGTAATAAGCTTTTGGCTCTGAACGGTAAAAATTGTAACGTAATTTCCGACAAAAAGCGTCCCCTGCGCTGCCGATAGTCGTGATAACGTTCGAAACTTAGGAATTGCTTAGGAATTTGGTAGACTCGGAAACCCAGCTTTTTGCTGGGAATTACTACATTAGAGCGAAAGGCTTGCTGCACCTATCGCAGATCCAGCTTTACCACTACATCGGCCCGTCGTTCAGACGGCGAATCGCGACGGAATCTTGAGCCGCCTTCGCCGACCGGCGATGCGCGCGCGCTTTATCAAAAGTGTCATATTAACCTAATTGATAATACGTGCGCGTTTCGCCTCGCCATAGCCAATTGCGGCGAGATATGAATGCGGTCGTAAAAAGCGGTAACGAAGCGCGACTCCGACTCTCTCGATTTATTCGGACGCTTCGGGCCTCGTCGACGAGCGAGAAAGAGGGAGGACGCGATTACAAACGATTTATAAACGATTTCTACGAGATCGCTCGCTGCTCCTCGTATTCTCTCTCTCTCGCTCCGTTTGATCTCGTTCCTCCGCCATTTACCTTCTCCCTCATCCACATCTCTCGTCTATTCTTATTACCGCG
Organism: Dinoponera quadriceps; assembly: GCF_001313825.1. Lineage (NCBI taxonomy): Eukaryota > Metazoa > Arthropoda > Insecta > Hymenoptera > Formicidae > Dinoponera > Dinoponera quadriceps. Next base: position 141,128 of record NW_014554446.1, on the reverse strand, counting down.
CGCGCGCGTGTTATGCCCGATCATTACGTATGCTAATATTTACATTTAGATTGCACGACTTAATCGAAGTGACGCCATGCGGTAATATAACCGGCGCCATGGCGTTAAACCGTGGCGTCCGTCCTCACCGTCTCTCGCTCCGCTTTCCTCTCGCCCGCGAATACTACTTCTCGAGTTCCTTCTCGAGAGAGCGTGATCGGACAACCTTCTGACCGCGCGTGCTATCCCCCTTTTTTTTCTATATCCGTCGGCCTCCCTTTTCCCTCCCGCTGTTTATACGCCCGTTTTTAGTGTTGAGTGAATTGTTTCATCCACTGGCAATCTTTCCCCTTGACCCCCTCCCTCACGAGTTTCTCTTTCGTAACCCTTTCTTATTCTTCAGTTATCCTTATCGAAAATACGCGATCGAGTGCAGTGACCGAGCGAGCGACGACAAAAGGTCGTGGGCGGGGAAAAGAGACAAGTGAGAGCGATCGATTGAGCAGAAATCTTCGGCAGAATCTCCGCAACGAAGTTTTCGTCCTGTCCTCGGCCGACGGAAAATTCATTCGCGCTAACGAAAGTTTCTTTCCTCGTGCGTGAAAATATTCAGCTGCGTTAAAGCTCGATTGTGAGACAACCGAGAGCGACCGACCGAGCGAGGAATGTTTCTGCAGGAATTTTTCCGCTTCAGCAATCGAGTTTTCGTTTCCCGGCATCCGAAAAATTCCGTCACACCAACGGAATTGCTCCGTCCCTGTGGTGGTGGGGGTTTCACACGTAGGAAACCGGGAACGTTGGCTCGGACATTCGCAATTGCCAATTTTTCTCTCCGTCGTTCAGAGACAATTTACGCGCAATAAATACGAAGCGTTCGGCGATACTATCGCCGTACCTCCCCCCTCCTCCCCCCGAAGCGGAGCGTTTCCGTGCCAATTCGCGCTCATTACCGCCGCGCGCTGACCGACGCACGCAAACCTTATCTGGCGGCCTTATCAGTGCGAGATATACTACTTTCACTGCATCTTACGGCGGCGGCGGCCAAATTCTTGGGGCCTCCGCGAGCGCGCGCTGCAGAAACGCGCGTTCTATTTCTCCTCGCGGATCTGTTCGTGTATCGGCGGCTGGCAGGGAGAATGCGGATGGAGTAAATCGCATAGTCGAGATACCCGAACCCGTTCCTTTCACGATGATATTCGAGCGAAAACGAACGCGCACGCTCGAAAATCGCGCGCGTGCGACTTTTCGATCGGACGTCTTCGCCACTTTTTTCCTCTCCTCGGTCGGGAAGGGAAAGATTCGCCGTAACGGGCCGGATGAATATAATCAGCTATGTGTCGCGTAACTTACTGAAGTCACCGGGGCACGATTTGCAGCATCGGCCTGGTAGCAGAACTGGTTCGTCGCACGTGAGCTGGGGACATTCGTTCTTGATGTTGCGACATTGAACTTTCGCGATGATTCGCTTCTTCTTCTGTACCTGGAAGCAGAAACGATGGTCCGAACGGTCATTGTCTGAGTGGAGAAGACGAGCACGCTGGACTTTACTCGATTACGCAGATTTCACGGAGAGATTGTTCATGGTTCATCTCGCACGTAAGATCGTCTTAAGTTCGCCCTGACACGATTGGCGAAACGGTAAACGAGAAATCTTGTTTTCATAGAAATACGCGCGTTGGCGACGAGAAACGAGATATCTCGTTTTCCAAACAGGTGTGAAACACTTTAGCGACATCACCCGCGAAATTTTACCCGCCGCCAATGTGTTAAGATTCTGCACGGGCCATTTCACTGGCTACGCGGTGTGTATCTAAAGATGAAAACTTAAGATAATTTTAAGTGTAAGATCGGACTATGAATACTGGCCTCAATCCCGAGTTGAAACTTTGATCTCGTGTTAAACCTTTAATTCTGCAACACAGCAGCAGCTGAGATAGCGAAATATACAGGTGTAATTTTCATAATATAATTTATTTCTACTTTGACCATGATGATGTCTTAAATTTCCGTTTTCGCCATTTTCGGCGTCTAAATAGATTGTATCAAACGCCCATATATGAATTTAATAATATTTACTCGAATGCAGTACTTTTCTCTTAGTGCAGCTTCAACGAAGCGTTAAAATCAGATCGGTAGAATCAAAGGTTTGAAAGAGCACTTAACAAGTAGGTCTTTACTAATCCACACACATACAGGCCACTTAAGTAGGCGCGGACTATTCTTAAGAGCGTCAAAATAGTAGTAACCAAATTTCGACTCGGGATCTCACACGAGCTGATAAACGACCAATTGAGAGCGCCGAGGGAGACAAAAGGAGCTTGCGACGAGCGGCGATGTTTGTTGTGCTTTCGCGAATTTCATCCAGCGATTCTCCCTTTCGGACCGGTCTCGTAGTTTCGCGCGCAACTTTATCTTCAGCTTTACTTCGCCCGCGTCTCTCTCTCTCTCTTGACGCGACGACGAAACGGGGAGGAAGAAGATGGGAGAGCAAATCAACGGGCAACGCGGAATACAGTGCGCGCTAAATCTGCAGCGCGCGCGCGCGCGAATCGTGCGGCGGTTGCAGAGAGGAATTCTCAGCGGCAGTGCTCGAGAGTGTGCGCGCGCGCGAGAGAGAGAGAGAGAGAGTCCCACTGAGAGACCGCGGCGACGGCGACGGCATTCCCGAGGCGCGAAACGCCGCGCGCTCGACGGTTGACCCCCGACGAAAGGAAAGGACCCCGATATTAATCGCTCGGGTCGCCGTAAAGCGTATCGCGATATCGGCGGAGGAGACGTGTACGGAGACGTGGCATCCGTTAACTCTCGCTCCGGGGTTAATCGACATCCTCCTCATAAATCCGCATCATTAAGGACTTCTTATGGCCGTGTTGACTCCCGGCCGACAGACGAGGGGTCGAGACATCACTCCCGGCGAAGACTTTAGGCGAAGAGACATGGCGTTTTCTCTCTCCCACAGAGACGTGTGATTCACGCGACGCGTCTGCTTCTTCCACAACGAAGACCGCGACCTATCAATAGCTCCTCGTGTACACTGAAGAGGGACTGTCATTCCTCCGAAGTCTAAAAATAGAGGTCGCGTTCGCGTCCACGAGCCGAACGTAACAGCGTGCCGCCGCCGCAACGTTCTCTCTCTTTCTCGCGTTCCTGTTCCATCCCTCTTTCTTCGGTCGGATCGAATGTAATATATCTTTTTGAGGGAAGGACTCTTCGTGATCCCGTCGGAGGCAAGGTAACACGACGAGTGTCGCGATTGCGGATCACGCGAAAAAAAGGCGTGTTTTCAAGGCTCCAGATCGGCGATCGGCCTGATGCCGTTTCTTATCAGGATGATAATAAAGCTCACCGTTGGAGCGAGCAGACGCGTCCGATCGTCACGAGGTTACCGATTCAAACCGAAAATTCGTCCGATTATTTTGCGGTCAGTCAATCGGAGGAAAGTCGGTGGCCGACCGGTACGAAACGTAGATACTAATAATAATAATAATCGTCGTAGCGTTTGTTTATAGCAAATCGAGGAAAAGATCTGAGTTCTCCCGCAAGTGAACGGGAACCGGATGAAAACTCGGCGACGAGAAATGCTGCCTCGGACTCGCCGCGACTGAGAACATTCGTGTGAACATTCGGCCGCATTAAAACTCGATTGAAGACAACTGGGAGCAATTGACCGAGGGCGGAAACCTCCTGCGGGAATCTTTCTGTGTCTACGACTGAGTTTTTCCTCCCGTCGACGGAAAATTCTCCCCGGGCGACGGAAAATTCACTAACACCGGACGGAGTTGTTTATTTGCGCGCAAGGTCGAGCGTTGCCCTATCGATAGTAAATACCGGGTCGATCCGCCTTGAAAACACGTTTTCTCGGCGTGAAACGCCGATGTTTCGCGGTCCACTCTCGGATAAATCTGACTTGAATTCTCGCTTGAATTCTCGCTGGAATCGACTTTATGATTCGCGCGAAAAAAACCGAGTTGCTTCAATCGAAATCGCGCCTTCTCTTTCCTCGCAGTCGCCGCTATTATTAGCTCGTTAGGAGATGAAAAAACAAACTGAACCGCATGGACTCTGTGAACTTTAACGATCTATGAGGAATTTAATGACATCGTGTGTACGTAATGATCGTGCATCTCTTCTTGCGACTGTACGATTAATTTTCTCTTCTCGGCAGGCTCGTCGAGTATCGTGTTTCATTAGCATTTACCGGCTACTTATCGTGCGCGCGCGCGATTGCGATTGCGACGTTTGGCGCAATAAATTCCTCGATATTTTCATAAAATATTTTTTACACGCCGCTCGATATTCTCATTGTAATTACCGTATAATGTGACGGCACTCGATTTGACGCTTGAAATATTTATCTTTATCAAACGAAGAATTATTTATGAACGTAATTTAGGGACGAAGTGTGAATCTCTTTTATATAGTGCCAGTAGATATATTAATATTTATTGTGGGAGGATATTATTCTTGAAAATATGCGAGTATATGGCACTCCAAAAGATCCATGCTTTACCCCTAAAGACACATAAATAATTCTTCGTTTGATTAGACCAAGTAAGGAGCAATCTCTCTCTTAATTTATTTTGATATTGTCGATTGGCCATCTCGAGCTCGATGCGAGTCGTTGGTTACCCGGGCGGTTACAGCGAATAGTTGTCATCGCGAGGGTTACGTATTTTGACAGCTCGAACGTCAAGGGGGGATTAAGTGTTATAAAATATTGTGCAGTGTCAATATTACGATGTGGAAAATGTGGAATTAACGAGTAAAGTAAGGCAACGATATTCTAAATGGCCGTCCACAGTAGTCATAAAGTATGCATTAAGACGTGAGCAGTAAGCTAATTGACCAATTGGATTCTTACAGTCCAACAATAATCGGCTGTGGTTGGCCAGTTAGCTTACTGCTTACGTCTTCTTACTGCATTACTTTACGGCTATTGTAGACGAACCTTAAGGCTTCCCGGTTGACGATCACGTGGCTTCGGGACCGCACGGAGAAAACAAATTTCGCTAGCAAATATTTGTCAATATGGTGAGAGCAAAAAAAATTTGTTTAGACCGCAACAAATCTGTTTTGACAGCAGAGAGACTTGTTAAGAGTATTAATTGCCCATGTATCCAGCAAATAGCAATTAATACTCTTAACAAGTCTCTCTGCTGTCCATACCAATTTTTTGCTGTCTAAACAAATTTTTTTCTTGCCGTCACTATATTGACAAACATTTGCTGTTCTAGCGAAATTTGTTTTCTCCGTGGCGTTGACATGTAACGTATGTATGAAACTGCTGAGAGATTGTAGCAGTTTTTGACGCGGAGGTAACACGTCCGAAGACGTGATTCCCGAGCTTTTCGAGTCGGTCGAAGCGTGCGTGAGACGCGTCACTTTGGACGCGCAATTGTTGTGCTAAAGTCGTCTTGAACAATGACAGCACGCGAGGGTATTAAGAATCAACCTACCGCTCTTTATTTCGATTAGTTCACGACAGAAATAGTTTCGAGGCCCCCCCCCCCCCATATTCCTGATACATTGATACGTCTACCGAAATAACTAATCAGAAAATTGGCTTTTTTCAGGTTTTTTTTGTTTCCGGCTGAACTTATCCGCGAAACGGAACGTCAACTTTTTTTGTCGAAGACGCGACGCGAACTTCGGCACGCGATTTGTTTATACGCGATTTACGAGTGTGCTCTCGAAGTGTCGAAGTTTATCGTACTCCTCGTTAAAACGTCAAATGTTAAAACGGTCGCGAATGCAGTGTCGTGAAGTGAAGTAAATGAAGAGCTGTCGACATGGGACGATTGGGAGAACCGTTGGACGCTACGAGGAAACTGGATGTTGAAGACGTCGCAGGACATCAACGCGAAATGGTGAGTGAACAATTGCAAACGCGAAGCGCCGTACCACGTAGTGCGTGAAACGTTCGGATGAATCGCATCGAACGTTGATGAGAGAAATCATCGTGCGAACCTTATATTTCATAACACAGTGCGAGATTGTTTAAAAATTATTTCGGCAGGGCAGGGCTTAAGTTGCTATTTTCTTTTAAATAATCCGGAGATTTTCTACCTTATCAGAGTTATTAACAGTTAGCTCGATCAATAGCCGATGTGACGTGTTTCGCGACGCGAATATTCGCGAATTAATTTTTTCCGCCCAGTTTGTCGCGAGCAACTTCGAGCGGTCTCCGAATCGTGGCCCCCGGTATCTCAACATTTGATACGTTAGCTTTACGCCAATATCGTAGTATTTATCTAACCCAGACGCTAAATTATATACCAAGGGAGACGCAAACAAGGTGCCGTAATTATAAGAGAGCACGTACGCGACGCAACGTGCTCCGATTTCTGTTATATATCGGCGCATTGATAGAAACTTACTTTATTCCCTCTTATCTTTTTTTTCCATATGAATAACATTTTACTGGGCTTGTATCAAATACGAGCCGGATTATAGAGAAAAAAAAAAGAGAGAGGGAGAAAAACATAATCGGGAACGAAAAATCGTAATAAGCACCCAGGCGTGATTATAGACGCGTATCTCGACAATGAGCTCTCGAAGGCGAAGGAGATAGAGAGAAAGAAAGAGAGAGAAAGAGAGAGAGAGAGAGAGAGAGANGGGGGGGGGGTTCGGTCGCGCGTACGAATCATATATTATTCTTTATTCATGTATGTTAATAAATTCTGGTGACACTGATTGTTTACTAGAAACATTATGGGCGCGTGAAGCGGCGCGTATGCGAAGTGTCACATGTGGGCACCATTTCGACGCGAGTGCAATTGACGGTGTAATTTTAAGCTTCAACAGCGTGACAATCTTCCCGCGCCCATCTTCCTTGCTCCCTTTGTGCTTGGGATTTCGCGCGATGTTTGTGACAATTGTCACGTCCTCCTCTCGCACGGATACGTGTACCACTGTGATACGTACCGGCATGCACTCGCATTTGATGCAATACATGACTCCGAAGGGCGGGCCCAAGTCCGCGAACCACGTGGTGCCCAATTCGCGGATCTGTCGGCCGAAGTTGCATTCTGAAAGCAAAACGAACGATCAATTCTTGACGCAAATGTCGTCGCCTTTTTACTTGTCACTTGCATAAAACGTGCAAATTTAAAAAAAACGTCGTCTCGCTTCACCTCGCGATTTGCGGGCTCACGCTTCGCGTTTCCCTTTCTTCTTGAGAATACGCCGCTGTTTATTTCGGCTTATTGCGGTTTCACCGTTAAAAAGTTGCAATAGTTGAGCAATAATTGAGCCAATTCCCCGCGAAGTACAGTTTCGATGATGAAATGGAAAGCATTGCAAATCTCCGCTAACGATCCTACAGCAACTTGCCGCAAGCGAATTTGAGGTTTCTCCGAGATCGACGAAACTACACGGAGAGAATAAGATTGCTTGAATTAATGTGACAGCGAATAAATCAGACACGGTCTTTTGGTCGGAGGAAACAGAATTTCTGGTCCCAGAAATCAAATTTATTTCGCAAGAAACAGAAATTCCATTTTCTTTAACGAAAATGTGTTTGGTTCGTTCAGTGTTACGTTAATTCAAGCATTCTTTTTTTTTCCATACATGTTGTGAGAAAAATCGTTTCAACTATCGTTTTTGTGACCTTTTGACACTTTGACTGCCACGTTGGTCATATATGACCGGCCACGGTTTCTCCTGTGACGCCACGGTGGTCATTGGTGACCGGAGCGCTTGAACTTTTTACAATTGTAAAAATTGAATGAAAATTGACAGTTAGCGCATTTTGAATATAACCGATAAATAGAAGATACTTTGAAATAAAAAGTGCCCCATTGAACAATTAAAAATTTTTATTAGAACATCAATAAAAAAAATATTAGAATAAATCTTGCATCTAACGGTGCACTGTGTTAAAACACTTTAAACATAAATGTGGCTCATCAATTCAATCTGGACAGTAGGTGGTCACCTTTTTATTATTATAAACACACCTCAGAAAATAATCGTAAATGCTGCTTTATAATCATATAATTGAAGTTAGAAGTGTGCACATACCCTACTATTATATATAGAGTGACCAAATACCGTTTACTAATATCTTCTACACGTTTCACCAATATATTCTGGACGTTTCGCTTACGACGAAATAACGAATGCGAATAGTTTGTTGAAATGAACGAAGCCTTGTTTTAATTTGTCGCTATCAATCGTTACCAAGGCACCACGGTGGTCACCTGTGACTACCAATAAGATGAACGCTCCATTGGGTAAGAATGTTGTCTTATATCATCAATTTATTATTATTTTGCCATTATATGCTTTGAATAATAAAAATACTCCCGTGGCGTCCTGAGCAAAACATGTAATTTCGGCGTGGCAGTCAAAGTGTTAACGGTGCAAACAAAATAAAAGACACGACAAACAGAGCTACGAACGAGAGAGAAAGAGAGAGAGAGAGAGAGAGAGAGAGAGAAACTGACTGTATGGAAAATTTAATTTGTAAACAGTCGGTCGCTGAATTCGCACAGGAGAGGGGAAAATACCTTAAGGTGTAAATACGACCCGTTTTTTCTTCGCTGACGCACTTCCTTTGCCATCATCGACGAATCGAAACAGGTATAACGTAATGCGGTCGGTATGTACGTCGGCATCGCACGCATATTCATTCGCATTTGTCGATAATATGCGTCGCGCGTTCATTTAAACCTTCAAACCGCGGTTAACCGTCGCCGAGCGGTGCGGTGAGGCGCGTGAGAGAACGCATTTTATCTTACAATTGGATAGAAAAATCTAGCCCGCTCAAATACGAACGTTACGGGTATTATATCCAGCCAATTAATACACGTCATTCGTCGCAGCAATAGAGTCTACGTTGAGAGTCGAAAGTAACGAAACCTCTAAATCAATTTCGGTTGTACTTGGTGCATGAAACGAAAAGGACCCGACGGAATTCAGTTCACCCCAAATAGAGACGGAGAAAGTGGAAAAGATTTGAAAACATGATGAAGCGAAAGTAAAATTTGTCTGGGAAATCTTTACAAAGTTAATAATAAACAATCTTAAGTACTCAGTTGCAGTGATTTAGTGTTTATTTTTTTAGTTAAACGCCTAATTCTTTCTTTTCTCTCTCTCTCTCTCTCTCTCTCTCTCTCTCTCTCTCTCTCTCTCACTCATATACAGTAGAAAATTTCATATTAAAAACAGTTCGTTGAAATTTTTTCTTTAATATGGAGAATATGTTAAAAGATATATAAACAAATGTTAAATTAACATATTCATCTTGTTAAAGTAACACACAAATTTGAGTGGACCGTTTGTGACAAAAAATTTTGTACCGTCTACTAAATTGCTCGCGATCTTCGATAGTACTTTTACTCCTTGCTCCGGCAGCGATCTTAATTTTAATCTTAATAAGTCCTCCGTATTTTCACTAATTCGGCGCTATTTGACTGAATAAATTCTCGTTATCTTAGATATTCTTTTAATATCGAAGATTTAACAAAACGCGTGCATGTATGCGAGTGCACACGAGCGCGCGTTCACGTATATTGTGCGTTCGTATGGGAAACAGAAAGAGGGGGCAAGCGCGAGGAGGGGGCTTGGCCATGCGCAAGTTAGGGAAAGGGAAATGCGAGAGGCTCGTTTTGCACGAGGGCATTGCACCGCGCGCGCGCGCGCTAAGTCGTTCTAATCCCAAAGGCGGCCCTAAGTAACTAGGAGAGTCCAAGAGAGAGAAACCATACGCTAGTGCGTCGAAAATATGCGAGTCACGCGGCGTAGTACGGTGTAAGGTGAATCGTATAACTCTCTCTAGAGGCAGCGATCTGGCGACCGTGATGCTTCCCGCTCCGCTTTTCTTCCGTTCCCGGTCGATGTCGCGATGGCTCGCTTGTCCAACTTCGCATCCACCACGAGAAATACACGATTTGGACACCTCCGAAGGAAAAGTGCCGGTGTATCCATTTCTCATATACCACGCGGAAGAAAAATTAGTCTTAAATCAAGAATAGATATTCTTATGTATAAGCAAGAATATTATAATCTTCTTAGGAGATTTTTAATTTCTAATTGAGTTCATGTGATACTTGCATCAATATAAATTCAATCGAATCAAGACCAAAAGTCTTCTAAGAAGATTATGGTATTCTTGCTTATATAGGAAAATATTTATTTTTGATTTAAGACTAATTTTTTTTTCATGCATGTGTAAAAGACTCCATCAATGCTGCCCCGTTTTTTTAAGCCATAGTGACATCAAACATTTCTAATCAGGAGTATTATTTGTGCATCATGGCTGTTGATAATTTGATGAATCGACAACGATTCTCCAAAGCAACAGTCATGACGCGCAGATATTAAAAATAACGCGCTAATTGGAAATTTTCAACGTTACCATGTTCTTCTGTGCCATTACAGAGAAATCTCAAGATTTGCAAACGTATTTCAAATACTCAAAAGTGTCACAATTAAGAAATCCACGATTTTGCAGATTTTGTTCTCTCTGGCCGCCGAAATAATATCGGAAACACGCAATTAATCATACCGTACGCGACTTCAAAATATCATGAAATCCTAAGACTTTTAGGAAGACCGTGCTAAATCGCTTCATAAAGTTTTAAAACCGGAGGAACGGAGAATATTGTGGCGCTCCTCCTGATTTGCAATATAGATAAAGTTCCCGATGAATGACGCCAGCGCCTCCGGTAGTGTACGATTGCTGTTTTGCTCTTCTCTCCTTATTATTCCGATTTCTAAACGCGACCAAAGCCCCACAACGCGGATTCCATTCGTCGAGAATTAATAGTGGTGGCGCTTTGCGATCTCACGGCCGACCGTGTGTGTATTCGCAACTCATTCGCGCGTGCTCTTGCCAACGACGGACGGAAGGAATTTCTCTTCTTTGCCGGTGTGTCTCTCTCTAAACGCCATTATATCATCCGTTCGTATCGCGCGCGCACGCGAAAAAACACGGCGAAAATACCGTTGATTCTACCCACGCCCGAGTATCGTCTCTCGTCGGGTCCGCAAACAAGATGTATCTGGAGCGCATTTTTCAATTACGCGCGGTCGCGATCCGCATGGCCGCGCTTTCGAGTGATATCAAGCGACGATCGTCGCTCGCCGGATGAAACCGTGAATATTCAAATCTCCAGTGCGCTTTTAAAACGCCGATTTTACAAGCCGAGAGAGAGAGAGAGAGAAGGATCTGCCGGATCGCGCACCCTTCTGCATACTTTCGTTCCGAGTATCGCAAGCGCGTGCGCGCGCGTGTCCTCGCTCGCTAATATAAATAATGCGAGCGTAAAAAAAAAAGAGAAACAGAATGCACCGGGCCGTAATTTGCGAGATGGTTAAGCGAATGGCAAACACGTGCCGTGCTTTCGTTTTTTCGTCTTCTCACCTCCTCCCCCTCCTCCCTACCCCGCTTTAGTATCACCCACGGATAGATTTACGAACGTAATGTCTATCCGTTCTTCGCGCCTCCCTTCCGTCTTTCTCTCTCTCTCTCTCTCTCTCTCTCTTTCGCACTCTTCCTCTCGGCAGTATCTATCCGTTCGTCTCGAGTTTCACCTTTAGCATCGCGCGTGCGCTCTCTCTCTCTCTTTCTCTATCTCTCTTATGTCTCGCTTGACATGTGATGCAGAGCACACGTAACGACAGTCATCCCACCGCAATGCTTGTCAAAGTTCGGGAAGGGAGGGAAGGGGGGGGGAGGAAAGATAATCGAGAGAAAGCGGGACGAGACAAAAGCGCGATCATCTCGCAACATTCGGAAACGGAGAGAAACGCCTCCGTTTCTTCGCCCGTCGACGACCAAATGAAGACGTTTCTCTTCGTTCTTCTTTTTCTTTCATCACTTACGGACGAGTATTCCTTTTTTTTTTACTTCCTCCCAATCTGCTCGATATTATCGAGTTTCGTTTCGCTTCGCTCGCGATTCACTTTCGTTTCGTCCGGATCGGGCGCGGTACGAGTGAAAAAGTCCGACTCCGCGTCGACACGTCGCAACAGCCGCCGAAAATCCGTCTGACCCGAATCGCCGGTGGAGCGTGAGTAATCTCGATTCTCATTAAATTAGTACTTGGCATTAAGTTCGCGTAATCGATGTAAATTTCATTTCGAGCTTTCCGCAGAAGTGTCGGAGCGATGTATACGCGCGCAAGAGAGCGAGAGAGACAGAAAGCGTCGTATTTATTGGCGCTCTATAATTACACTTAGATTTTCTCAGGAAGAAGTATTAAACACGTCGTACGTCACGTGGCGTCTCGTGGCGAGCGCGCGTCACGTTCACGTACGTCGTTTTATGTAACGTGCCATAAAGCGACCGCTTGAACGCGCCCGTGAGCGTAAAACGCGCCTCGTTTGGGACGAGACGAAACCGAAGACAAAACCCTTTTGCGTCCTCGAACGCGTCGGGATTTCCTCGCGATATCGTCTCTCGCGCCGTTGGCCCGCTCGCAACGCGCGCGCGCATTTTTAGCGTCTTCGCTAAAAGCAACCGGACACACGTCGGCAACACGTCGTGTCGTCCGATCGTTTATTATGTATGCGCGAATCGCGCCGCTGATATCTGTCGGCATGCAGATCTACGTGGAGACCCGCACGAATGCGCGAGCGCGTCGCGTCCCTCCCCTTTTCCTCTTTTTATCATTCTTCGCTTCAATCTGTCCGATATTGGCGAGTTTCGCTTCATGTCGCTCGTAATTTGGTTTCATCTCGCCTGGATATGTCGGCCGGTGTGAGTAAAAAAGGCAATCCGACTGCCGGTTCTCCTCGACATCATCATCTACCGGTATCTGTACCGGAAGATCCTTTCAACCGTAAGACACTTCAACTGTGTCGCAGGCTATTCTCTCGAGAGTTATTAAGGAAGATCTGAAGTAGGTTGGCACACTTTTGAGCATTTCAGTGTCAGGACTTTCCAGAGAACTACACAGAATAAAAAAATTTGTATTAAAAACTATCCATTGAAATTTTGTGTTACTTTAACACGAGAAATGTGTTAACACATTGCGGACCAGACATTTTATTGCTAACCGTACCCAGTAGCCCGGTTTTCGCCTCTAACGACGCAATATGAAATACGAGATATCTCGTCATCCGGCCCCTAACGACGAAATAGGAAAGACGAGATATCTCGTCATCCGTCCGCAATGTGTTAAAAAGTGAAAAAATATGTAATGTGTTAAAAAGTGCACAAATATGTAATATTATACATTCACCTTGTCAATATATATTGACGAAATTTCAATAGACTATTTTTAATACAAAATTTTATACTGTGTAACTGTACGATGATGACAGAGATAGTTCTCCCCTGTGCTTCTTTTGCCAGGAACGATCCTGTATATTTTTTATAATTATTGAAAAATGAACATGTTGCACCCTGGTTAAAATCGGTCCTTGTTAAAAGTCTTGCGTTGAATTCTCGACATGAATGAATGAAAGTTCCCATAATTCCTTTGCGGAGCATAGGGCCTCTCTTTCTACGTATGCATGTGCTGCGCACGCAGGTTATACACATATATACGGGATACGTCATAAATATGCTAATTTTACGTAAGATTTGTTTACAAACAGTGTCAAAGTGTTACATTTTTATGTTTATTTTCGTCATACTATTTGCGTTACTTCTTAACATATTCGCCATGCGTTAAATCAAACACAAAAACTTGGGTGGACCGTTTGGGACATGTGAAATGTGTTAACGCAAAATTTCTTACCGTATATAAATATTTAATCACTCGTAAATATTCAATCATTCATAAATATTCAATCGCTCCTATTTAAAAACTATCGTTCGTAATCTTGCCGCATAATAAGATTGCTTCTTCAGGCACGGGAAGTTGCACAGTACAGTGCAAATTGTATGTATATACAATGTACATGTACAAGATATTCGGTTTGTCTGACACCGAGTGTCAATAACTTAGAATGCTGAAATTTCGAGTGGAGAAATAAAAACAGGATAACAGGGCGATGCAATTTTCACGCTACCAATTGGGTGGTCCAATTTTTACACTAGCGGAGTGGGCAATTTTTACACCGCTATTATTAGCACAAAGGGGTGAGGGAGTGGTTGGTATGGGAGAGAGAGAAAAAGAGAGAGAGAGAGAGAGAGAGAGATTCCGCAGAGCTACATGATGTCACGCGCAACTGAGAAATGCCGACCTTGCGCCCGCGACTTAAGTCAGTGCACGCGTCATGCGATGCATTCACGTTCGCCAAGCCTTTCGGCCAAATCCTCTGCGGCGCGACGGCTGTGCTGATAAGCGGACGGCGCATCTACGACGCGGCGCACTTGTACGCAAACGGGGAATGCAAATACACACATTCATCCGGAAAGCAAAATGTTCACGTAGGAAAGCTACAGCAGGAAGCTACAGCGTCGCGTTCCTCTCTTTTCCTCGTCGGCGCGAAGTGCCGACGAAAGGGGAAGAAGTTTCGTCGTATCGTTCGCTCCTTCCGATAACACGAAAAATCGAGAGACAGACCGGATAGAAAAATATCGCACACTTCGTGACAGAGTGATGATTGAGTTAACCGGCCGTCGTTGGGATGATGCCAAAGCTCGAGCTTAGCTTAAATCGGAACTGTCCGGCGAATAAGTTGTTACGTCGATAAGTGGCTAAGTAAGTGGCGGTAAGTGGCCGTTCGTGTTACTCCGAACTTCTCGATCGTCGCACGTGTCGATTCTTTCGTCGAAGAATCAACCGATTGGCCGCGTCTCACTCACCGACGCGGAAGTGCAATGTTTTGCGCGGTCATGCGCAACGAGAGAGGTGTAACCGAAGTCAATTCATTCCCGAAATTGTTCGTCTACGAGGAATCTGTTTCATTTGTTTAATTACCGAGCTGTGTGCAGCGTTGCAAGCTTAAACGCGCGAAATATACGCGGCGCGTATATACAATATATACAATGTCGTTTCGATCTCGGAAGATGTTCTGACCACATTTGGCTATTTTATATTTTCGGCTTTGTATGGATTTATAGAATCTGTTATTTAAATACGTCATGCTTGCGAGATTTGTGCGACATCGTGACAGGGTGTGAAAAATAACTTCTTGATGTTTCGAGAACTATGAATTTCAGGGAAAAATGTTTCGAACATAAGTTATAGAACACGACGTGTTCTATTTGGCAAATGTAGCAGTCTGATCTCAACGATTGCCTCCAAGGTCAGGTCAAGGTCACTTTAAATATTTTAACAGGATAATATAGTTACCTGTTTTACATAAATTGATTCTTTTCGTTGTGAAAGTATGAAGGAAAACCAATTGAGAAGTGGATACTTCTGTAAAATTCACTTGATCATTAATGGCTTCTACGAAAGGAGGAGAGAAGGCATCAACGATATACGGAGTGAATATAACTTTTGTTTTCTCGAGAACTCTACTAGATATCGCGGCGAGAACTCTACTAGATATCGCGTCGAGTGTAATTTTTCATTAAAAACGCGAGACGACGGTCCCGAATGGCTTCAACGATTACAGTCTGGACAAGGTTCTCTATGTATAGAATGGCGCCAAAATAACGCGTTCGCGAGTGCAGTCTAGACTAAACTGATCCGTCTCAAGTGTAGCGTGTAATATTATTTCAGCGGACCGGTGAAAAGTTAAGTAAACGCGGTGGAGAGCGCGATCCCACGCTCGTGACGCATCTTATCTCTCGCGCGAAGAATAAATTGGGACCGGCTCGTAAAAATCAGGACGAGATCCGACGGTGGAAGCGTACGTGCGAAAAAAAAGGGGCAATCTGCTTAACGGTGCGGTTTGTTTCCATAATAAAAATAACACGGGAATTCGTGCATTCATGAACGATGCATGAAAACGATACGCGTCTATACAGCGACTGCCGAAGTTTTGCCGATATAGCAATGTGAATAAGGTTGCGAGTAATGTCAACAGTGCCGGTTAAAATCGGCTGCATTTCTGAAGAACTGAAAATTCGTAAAGACGAACAACGTCAACGGATTTCAAAGCAGTCGCCGTTGAGTTTCGCCAAGTTCCATCGTCATCGCGCAGACATGACTGCGCTAAGCTGTGTGTGTGTGTTACCTGGAAGGACGTATTTTGAATTATTTTGTCAAAAACCACTACATTGGCAATTACGACCCAACCGAGGTGCCACGCGCCGCGGACTTACGACTTCATTCACCGAAAGCAGACTCGCGCGAACCCCGAGCAAAAGCGGAAACCTTTACTTAAGCTGATAATTGAACATCGTCGACCTACCACCGACCCATTCGTCAAATCTACCTGCGATACACACACCACGCGATAGACGAGATGTCCCAGGCGTGCACGTGCCGATTTTTTTTTCTACCTGCGATGTTCGAACACCGCGTCGCGTCACTTCGCAAATATGAATTTCGTATTATCGCTCTCTTTATCGTCATCTTCTTCTACTTCAATATCGGTAGATCGTTCCAGGAAACATCACACACAAAAAGCTGCTCTTTCCGATTTCACTTAATTTTTTTTGTCTTGGACTGGCAAAACTCACAAATCTCGCCAATATGAATTTCGTGTTAATGTTATCTTCCTTTCTTTATTCCAATATCGGCCAATTATTCCGGAAAATTTTACTTGTAAGAAACAATATTTTCCCAAGATGTTACTTTATTTCTTCTCAGACTATAAAATTTCGCAGTTTTCTTTCCTAAAATTGATAGGGGACGATATTACTTGGTTTGTGACGAAGATGGTGTTAAAATTCCGTAAAAAAAAACATAAACAAAAAAAAATATTAGGCGCACCTTAAGCTACAGAAATACCATACGGACCAACAGAAATCGCAAATACATGTTAAACACCTTTCCATACATGCTACATGCCATATATAAACATAACGAAGAATTTCTCTTTCTCTCTCTTTCCCCCCATCTTATTTTTCATTGTTTTTCTCTTTCCCGCTCTTTCTGCGACTGCGGCTCCCTATTCTTTCTCTTTCTCTCTCTCTCTCTCTCTATCTTTCTTGGTCGACCTAGAGCGTACGAAAGCACGAATACGCCGTAGCAGCACTATGTCACGCTTGCCTTTCGAAGGTGTGTCTACTTTGAAGTTTCGCGGACCAGCGTTAATGCGCGTTGTGTCTACCGAGCTACCGTTCAAAATCTTTGTCCCCCAATCGGGCGATTAATATCCGTCGTTTTTCAGTCGGGGCAGAGCGGAGGGGAGGGAGAACGAAGGATTTACGCAAACGCGCCGTGTTTTCTTCTGCGTCGCGACGCGTTTACCAATTTTAGAATTTTTCGTCCTCCTGCAAAATCTACTCTGCTGTGCACCCGAGCGTTCCTTCTTCAAGGTTGCAAGGCTGCGCGCTACGGGGAAATGCAAAAAGCGCGAACCGCACCTAGGTTATTTGAGGATAATGGGAATACGCAACCTATTTCATGCATCCTGCCGTGCCTTGTCCGGTCGGTGGTATCGACGTTGTAATTCAAGTATTGATCGGACGTCAGAAAGTAGCATTTCGATCTACCGTTAGCAACGACGACCTTCCTACCGAAAAAGTACAAAACCCTAAATAGAAAGCGGTGTTTTTGACTCCTATCGACACAGCACAATTACTATTGAAAATAGAAATCGAATCTACCGCATAATGAAGTGTTGATTATTTCCCAATTAGTTGCTTTTCATATCGAGGTATCTTACACGTATTTCGCAATGATAGAGACGTTAGTCTAACGGCAAGTAGCCCTCCAAATTGAAAATTAGTTCTCAGTGACTGTATATGAGCAATACATTCTAGACTACGGCAACTAATTAGGGAATAATTAGCGCCTAATTAGGCGATAAATTCGATTTTTATTTCTAGAAAAGACAGAGGATGTGGGAGACGAAGAGAGGAGAAAGAGAGAGAGAGAGAGAGGGGGGGGGGTAAAGAGAGAGCAGAGAGAACGAAGGAGAAGAGAAACGAAGAGACCGTCGTGGAGGTGGTGGTAAGTCGTTTTGTGTCTGCAACTCGTCTAAATATATACGATCTTCTCCTCGGCGGTGCAGCCTTTCTCAAAGGAACGGGAGAGACGTGAACGAGCTGTCTCGATTTTAGAGAAATCTCCGTGCATTTCGCGCAAGAAGGACGGAAAGGTAAAAACTCACGCGATACGCGCTCGATTCAATGCAGCTCAGACCGGATGTCGCATTGTGGACTCGCGAGACCTACCCTGTTCCTTCTTTCGATAAGTTATTTCAGTTGCTCTTCACACGCGATACAATTTTTTAATCGATACACCATCGATCGTCCAACTCTTTGATCAAAGGTCGGTTGGATCTTCTGCGGGTTCTTTCGTTTTAATTTAGATCCTCTTGGATATATGTATATATCTTCTGTTTTATGTAATACATTTATCCACTTAATTTAAAGTAAATTTTCAACGCGACTTTCAACGTGACTTGACATTTTTTTAACACGACGTTAATTTTATTGCCTGGAACTGATTCGGATGGAATCACGAATTCGCGCTCGCCTTCTTTTCCCATTCTCGCTTTTCTCCCGCTCGAACGATAGATCACGCGATAATCAAGCGTATCCGGAAGTGAAGTAACGACGACTGTGCGAAGATTATGACGCGTGCGGACTGTGCGTCTCGCGCATTGCGACGTGCGGCAACGCCATCGTTTTGAGGACCTACTTTGAGGAAGAAAAAAAAACGCATTGGCTTACTTCTTTAATGCACAACGGTGGCGTTGTCTTCGTGGCTGCAGCCAATTAGTCGCGAATCTTGTACGGAGGATCGGCTCCGCTCGACGAGGATCGCGAGCGGGCGAGCATGCGCGAGAAAAAGGTTCGATCGCGGCGCGGCAGCGAATGTGAATAAAGTCCATTTACGTGAAATTTTAAGGCTGTTCTTGAACATACTGATTTCCGAGGTAATCTGCCATCGTGCACAGAGAGTTGGGTAGAAATTTGCCGAGCACGCGAATACCGAGAACGGTGCAATGAGAGGCGTAACGCGCGCTTAATCAAACGCTATTTTGCACCGACAAAATCCTGATGCTGATCGTCCTTTCTTCTTATCAACTCGAATTAATCCTTTCCGCTCCGCAGATTCTTATATTGGCATTGAATCTTCACTAATACGCATATCGCCGAGTTAAATGAAAAGAATACGTTTGTCAGCATTCGCTTATGGCCCGACTTTATTCTAGCAGAACTTGTTATCGTTACTATCAAATTGAGTTGGCACGGAATAGACTGTGTAAAAGTCTCGGGACAAGCTAGCTTGGAACTTGGAGAACCAAGGGTTAATGTCTACGCGCAAACCGGCTCTTAAAAGAAAAAAAAAAAAGAGAGCGCATTAAAATTCACACGTACAAAGTAAGAGGAGGCTCGCTCGATCGGAGGGAACGGAAACTGATGAGAAATTAATGGGAAAAACACGAGGGAATGCTTTACGGTCAGTTTGACAGACGCTGTTTCGCGATCATGATAAATTATCAGTACTGAGGATCACTCGGCGATGAGACCACCATCGAACGAAGTATCGTGTATTTACAATTCTCGCGCGTTATAAAGTAAGGTGGTATCATTATCGGCATCTGCGATGTAAAGAAGAGGGAGAAAAATCTCCCGGGAGGAGACATCGCTCGCCAGATATACCTAACTAAAAAGGCAAACGTGTGCGCCTAATGTTCACATCTGCGACATCGAGTCACGCACGAGACCCGTCGTTGGTCCACTGTCGCCACCTCGGCGATAAATACTAATTGAGATTAGCATCAGCGACCGTACGCCGCGCTCAACAGGTGTGTCGCACGGAGTCCTTGGGCCAAGGAAATACGATCTGAGCGAAAAATTCTCGAGAATGAAAGAAAGAAAGGGAGAGAATAACCGGCGATTCAATGGGCGATATTAACTTTGCACGTAGCGAAGTTGCCGACGCTAAATAGTTGCTCTTCGATACGCGCTGATGTGCATCAGACATATCGCAGATCCCCGTCAGATGTTCCCGCGCTATCAGATGAAAATACTTGGCGAAGATAATTTCCTGAAATCGTTGACATCGTCGCGCGCAACGTCGAGATATTTGCAAATCGCGTTTCAACGGGATAAACGGGCAATGCTGCTTCGCAACTCGAGACGTTTCAGGTTCCTGATCGAACAGACATTTTGCGCGTTTAAATCAGAAGTATCAGATACGCGACGAAGTCGGTGACGAAAGAGATGGATAGATGTTTGGGGATATTTTAAAAATCGTTTAGAGGTTCTCGTCTGTTCGCGACACAAGGATTCGGCATTCTTCCAATATGAACAAATTTCGCAGGTAGGCATTTATCCTTCATTTACGTTTTTAGACTCGTGAGTGCAATTCGCCTAATTTTGCCGTTAATACCAAGAAGTCGATAGCAAACGCTTCCAAGCGATATTCCTTGACATCGGAAGAGCGCCAAATTCTTGTGTTGTGAGTATAAAGTTTCGGAGAAAGACCCATTTATTTCCGCGGATTTCTTCGGTTTTTGTTCCAAGGGTACAAAAATTCGTTTAGAAAAACACACGTGTGTTCGATTAAAAACATATTTAAACAAATATAGAAATGATATAGACCTTTAAGGAGCGAAGTACGAATAGTTTAGTGCTATTAGATATTAATATATTATCTTATTAATATTAATATAATTGTTGAAGGATATAGTGTTCAATATTAATAAAGTAATATTAATAGCACAAAACTATATGTGCTTCGTTCCTTGAAGGTCATTATTTCTATACTATTTGAATATCAGAGGAGCTTTCTCACTATCGTAAGCCTATTTACTTTTTTCTGTAAAGAAGGTAAGAATCTAAAAAAAATCAGCCAAAAAATTAAGAAAAATGTTTTTTTTTCAAAGCTTTAAAATTACTGTTCAAGACGAGAACACATCTTGTTAACGAGATTTAAAATATGTCGAAGCAATAGATATAAGACGAAAATAATTAGAACACATGAAAACAAAATTAACGAAAAGTCTGTGCAAGAAGAACGAAAAAGAAGAGCCGATAAAAAGAGGTGAACATCGCACTGAGAAACCCATTTGATTGACTCGAGCAAAGTTCTTGTTTGGGTATGAACAAACAAATATTTTGGTTGTGGGAACCAAAGTTTTGGTTCTCTGAGACGAAAATGAAAAAAAGTTTGGTTCAAAGGAGGGCCGATTTTCGAATTTCCAACTGTGGTTCTCACAAGTATAAGCACTAGTTTGCTTATATTCAAGGAAGAATTTTGTTTGAATCAACTAAGCGGGTTCCTCGGAGAGTCCTGCACTCTCTTACCCTCGAGTCCCTAGACGCGGTTCCTTAATTCCACGATTCTTATCGTCGATAGAACACGACGAAACGACGAGAAACTTTGCCAAGGACGACCGTTCCTCTCTCTCTCTCTCTTTTTCAGACTCCCCCCTCCTCTCTCTCTCTCTCTCCCTCTCTCCGAATAATACCGCGAATTCGAGCACGAGTTAGCCTATAATAAATCCGATATTGCAGATGCAAAGCGAGTTTACGGGCGAGCGAGTGCAGACGAAGGCCACGTGACAGCGCGCGGCAGCGGTTAACGAGCGAGATATAAACACGCGAGAGATCGAAGACGGAGTTTACACGGTGAAAGCGGGTAATTTCGTAGGCACCGCGTCGTCGCGACTACCGGAATCAGCGCGCGAGTCACCGTCGCCGAAAAAAGCCTCGTTACAATCGGCGGTGATGCTACATCGAGGATACGCGGGGGACGCACACACACGGGAGCACCAATATTCTTGCTCCATTTTTTCATGCGCGTCTCTCTCTTTCTCCCCCCNCCCCCCCCTCTCTCTCTCTCTTTCTCTCATTATGTAAGACCGCACTCGAGCACCATCGGAGAAGCACGCGAGCACCATCGGAGTCACGTCGCTGTCTAACCTTTAAAGGACAAGCGAACCACTCGCGATACCGCCGGTGAAATCAAGCGCTAAACGTAAGGCGATCGCCTCTCATCGAAAATCCAAGACCACCACCGCGGTGACGAAAACAACAATAGGGTCCGTTCTCTTTTTCAGCTGAACTGGGTTACATTTTTTTTTGCTTTTGCATAGAAACAAGCGTGTACAAGCCTAGCGTTGAAGGGAAAAAGAAAAATATATTGCACACACACACATATACACACAGAGTAGAGCTGGTTCAGCTGGAAGAGAAAAAAACCGGGTCTAATCACGACGACGATCGCGTCTTTCCCGTTTCTGACGTTTTCCCGGTTACGCCGGTCGATGCGAGAATCGTCGACGCTGAATATATATATGCACGGTTGGAAGAAGCAAGAGGAAGGAAAAAAAGGAAGTACCTCCCGAGAAGTACACAGAGAATGAGAAAGACTTACCGGCGGCACGGTGCGGCCTCCTCGCCCAGTCGTCCTCTATCAAAGGTGCGACCTGCCGCGCGTGTAACGTCAACACGTTCAACAGGAGGCAGAGCGCGACGGCGAGTAGGATCGGTAACATCAGGCCACTGTGAAGCTGCATCTTCGCGAGTTTCGGCGTATCGCGACCACCCTTTTCACCTCTCTCTCTCTCCTCCTCCTCCTCTTCTTCTACCGTTTTATCAGTCGGTTACTCTCTCGCACTCTGTTCTGGCACTCGCGCGCCTGCCTTTACGCATATAGCACGCTTCTCCTCCTCTCTCTCTTTTTCTCTCTTTCTTTCTGTCCTCTCCGCAGTCTCCCTCTCTCTCGCTCTCCTTATTCGTATAGTCGTAGGTACTAGTCTATTAACGACCGTTCACTGCACAAAACTTTCTGCACTGTCTCACAGCACGTAACCTGTTCTTCCGTTGGCGGCGGCGGGCCGCGCGAAGAAGATCAACGCCNAGGAAGAGGGCTCGGCTTTTTTTTTTTTTTTTTTTTTACC
Source organism: Dinoponera quadriceps (assembly GCF_001313825.1). NCBI lineage: Eukaryota > Metazoa > Arthropoda > Insecta > Hymenoptera > Formicidae > Dinoponera > Dinoponera quadriceps. Next base: position 118,328 of record NW_014554446.1, on the reverse strand, counting down.
TAAAAAACGTTATTATACCACGGTGAACGCGCGCGCCAACCTCCGCGTCTCCCTTCGTCTTGCGCGCGCGTCGCGCGCGATAATAGTGCGTGCGCGAAAGTTCAAGAGACGAAGTTCCTCCTCTCTTTCTCGCGCGCGCGCGCACGCGAGCGAGCGAGAGAAAGAGAGAGAGAGAGAGAGAGAAGAACTTTCTGCATTACCGCGCGCGCGACTCCGCTCGCTCGCTTGCACGTAACGAGAAGCGAACTGCGAGAAAGCCTCGCTCAAACGATATCGCAACGCGGACAGGCCGCTCGCGCACACTCGACTCGAGCGCGCGCGATCTCTCGATTCACGTTCCTCTCGCGCCTCGCACTTTCGTCGCGCCGCCGGTCTCGAGCGCGCGATACTGCGCGCACGTTTTATAAGGTGGTAGGTACACGCCGCGCGCGCGCGCGCGCGAGAGCGCACCGAGAGAGAGAAAGAAAAAGATAGAGAGAGAGAGAGAGAGAGAGGGACATACGAGAGAGCAGAGCAACGACGGCGTCGTCGGCGCGTCTCTCTCTCTCTCTCTCTCTCTCTGCGCTCTCAGTCCGTCCTCCTCCTTTCTTGCTTCTCTCCACTATCCTCCTCGTCGTTTCGTCTTGTTTCTCTTTCTCTCTCTCTCTCTTCCGCCCTCTCGCGCCACCCGTGTATTACGTCTCTGTTATTCTCTTTACCTCCCGGCCGTACGTACTCTCGCCTCTCCTTCACGGAGTAACGCCGGTGTGCATCTGACGCGACGGCGGCAGCGACGACGACGAACGACGGCGGCGGCGGCGGCGGCACTGAATCCGTCCTGCGAGTGCGCACGCTAACCGTATCGGATAGCAAACGTCCGACTGACTGACTGACTGACCGCGAGTCGTCTGGTGAACCCTGGTGGGAGGAGGAGGAGGAGGAGGTCCTCCCGCGCGAGCGCGAACGCGGCCGCGCCGCCGACTGGTGTCCTCCTCGATCGCGATCGCGATTGCGATCACGGAAACCGCGTTGATTTACGCGCGACCGAGTTTCGTCCGCGATACCTCGAATTCCGACGCTCGCTCGCGCGCCACGCCTAATATGCATGTTACATACGTACACACGCATGCATACGCGCGCCCATGTGCGTATGAAAATACATAAATTATACATTTTCGCGTACGTTCATACCACCGTATTTGATTGATTGATTGATTTTTATATATACACGCGCGCGCGAAACGCTTTTCTCCCGCTACATATTTTCGCACGGATCCCTCCCGACGACGACGGAGATAGAGACGACGGGCGACCCAACGCGCGACGCCTCTTGCCAACGGAAGCGTCGCTCTGTCTGGCGTCGCGCTCGCTCCTCTTATAATAGTCCTCAGCCACGTGCTATACCGCGTTCTCGAACGACCGAAAGACACGGGGAGAGCGCGAAGTTGCGCGACGATCCGACGGCGATTATCGGATTGGACGGACGTTATCTGCCGCACCGCGTCGTTATCTTCTCACCGAAGTGCGAATAAAATATGTGTGTGTACGAATGACAGCTCTCTCTCTCTCTCTCTCTCTCAGTCAGGTTGCTGAGGCGGACCGACCTCGTAGGCACGCGCTTCCGGTAGGTTCGCAATGACAACTGACCGTAGCCCGGCTCGGAACCCCGGCTTTTATATGGGGATAGAGGCGGCTGGCTGCTACGCTGCTGGACCCGACTGCGCGTCGCGTCGAATCACACCGGCGCGCCGCGCCGCTCCCCGCTGCGGCGCGCCGGGCCACCGCGCAGGGGTTAATCGAAGAGAACTTGTGTCGTCCGGTGTGTTACCTCGCGCTCGGGTCGCGGTGGGTGTAGCGGCCGCAGCAAATCGCGCTCTCCGTCGCCGAAAGGTGTGCGAGGCGACGCCACACGTGTGGGTGCGTCATCCTCCTCGTCTCCGTCGCCTCCTCGTCGCGCCGCGTCGAACCATGCCGTGGCGAACCGTGGCGAACCGAACCGCGATAGATACCACCACCATCGCCATCACCACCACCACCACCGCCACCACCACCACCATCGCCGTCACCACCACCATCGCCACTGCAAAAGTCGTCATCCGTTGCGCCGCTACTGCGTTGCTATTCGTTGCACGAGGGCAGACGAGCCCAGGTATCGCGGCGCGCGTGCCTGCGCTCGATTGTCGAATATCGCCGAATTACCGGCGTCGTGTGCACTGAGAACGAGATTTCTTTGGATTTAATCGAGTTCCTTTCTTTCAGAGAGAGGGAGAGAGATTGATCTTGTTTTGGAATGGAGCGAATGAGCGTTTGATTCAACGGGAAAACAGGATCGCTCGGTTTCTCGGACAAAAATATTTTTACGTCGAATAACTTATTTCTTTTGTGTTTTCACTCAAACATCGTAATATGGTTGAAACAAGCAATAAACTGTTTGAAAGTATTAAAGAACTTCTTTTTATTTCAGTGGAGCGATATTTAACCCTTTGCACTCGAGGGCTCCGAAGCGGAGTCATTTAAAATTTGTCTTCAAACTCTTCAAACTCAAATGCAAATAGCAAGAGCGGAATATCCTATACACAATAGTTTTTACGATTTGTCTTTGTCCTTATGTTATGAACTGAAAGTTATTTGCATTGTCTCCATAGCGGAGCCCTCGAGTTTGAAGACAAATTTTAAATGGCTCCGCTCCGGAGCCCTCGAGTGCAAAGGGTTAATGTGTAATAAGTTTTTTTACTGAAAAAAATGTTATTTCTTCCAAATAATACTGTTTTTCCTATCAAACAACATGGTTTACTCTAATGAAATAATATTTTTATTTTAACGTAATGATATTTGATATTCAATTATGTTATTTACATTAAACAAATCCAAGTTGAATAAACACGTATACTAGATCCAAAGAAACCTTATTCGCTGTGTATGTTGTACCATTCCCTGAAAACGGAAAATTACGATTTTCAGTTTTATACCGTAATCCATAAGGTTGAAAATCGCAGAAACAATTCTAATTACAACGATATAACCTTATCGTTATATAACTGCTTTAACTTATATATAGATATATAAAGCTGAAAGTCATCTAATTCTCAATTTATGGAATAATACAGCATGACTGTATGCTTGTTTTTGCCGGTTTGAATATATTGCGAATCTGAGTTTGTTATTGTTATTCGCACTCGGGAAAAAAATAGTGTTGCATCAATAGAATTTCCGCAACGTTCGTAATTGGAGAGTAAATCTCCTTGAATCAATAGCAATATGTGGAAACTAATAGTGAATTCGATCACCCGCCGTACAGGATTGGTACGCACCGAAAATCGCTACACATGTGTATATTATATATATCCAAATACAATGGCATAACATAGCCATTTTGACAATGAAATAGTTAATGCATATTCTGTTAAATAACTTGACAATATTATCATTAAATATTTAATCGTTTAAAATGTTTTTTTATTTAAATAACCGTTTCACGTGCAACTTTCAGCACTCACCAATCCGGTGCAAGTGGATCGAATTCACTGTAATACATCATGCAATATTTCAATAATTCAAGTATTAGTTTCAATAACATTGCTATTGAATCAAGAAGACGTCCTAATCACGCGCGCTGTTGGAAGTTCTATTGATACAATAATATGTTTTTCGTGCACAACATATAACTGAAGCTCTTTTTATACGGTTTTTTGCCATTCAAATCACAACGCACGTGTTAATTTAGTACGTTCAAACGTGTTAACACGTTTGTGATTTAAACAGCGAAAAACATGGAAAAGGAGCTTCAACCAAATTACATGCTTATGAGTATAATGATGCACTTAGGTTTGCAATGTGCTTCTTCGTCTATGCGTTTCAACATGCATCCAACGCATCCAATCCAATGAAATTGTCTTGAGAATTACTTAGAAACGAATTTTTCTATCAGACGTCGATTATGTTCCGAAGTGCGTCGAGAGAAATGTTCGAATCTAATTGTAAACGAATGCACTTGATTTCAATTCCATTTGAATATTTTTGGAAAACGTTTATGATTCGGACGACTCAAATTTTGTAAATAGTTTTCTTTCAGATAAGAAGAAGAAGTATCGCATTTCCCGCGGCTTGAAACTCAATAAGCATCAACTAACAATAACATTACATCAATGTTGTAATTTCAATGTTGTAACATAAGTGTAATATAATATGCGTCATATATACCAGTTTATATTATTAAGTGAGAAATCACAACAATTACAACATACAACAATTGTTGTAACGTTACTATTGGTTGGTGTTTACTGGCAAGTTTCTTCCGAAACAATTACGGGCAGATTTTTGTTCCGCCGGAAAATTCGTACAACGGTGTCCGAGTCGCAATTCCGCCGAAGAGGTGTGAGAAATTAAGCGACTCTGAAACGTTTCTCGATGCAGCCGGTATTCCCGAAGTTGTCGATCATTATTCTCTCAACGCAACGTTTGAACGTAGCGATAAATATCGATAACGACGAATCAATAGTTAGCGCGCTATGAATGAAAATGCACGTTGCATATGCATCAGTTTCCATCGAATTCGTTGATTCACGGCGTGTAATCACCGCCTAGTTTCGACGACACCTCAACATTTTGCCGGGCCGAACCATGCCGGAGATTTCTAATCGTTCGCGTCGCGAACTGAATACACGCCTCCGCATTGTGACAGTCGATTATTCTTGCTAATCTGATATTTTGACAATCTGACATCATGTAGCGTGATATCACATGCGGACAGGATGCGAACGATTGGAAACCACTAGAATATTCCGGCCTGGTAGATGCTGAGACTTTATTGAAGCTCGGTTTGCGTCAATCGCATACCTAAAGTTTGCGGTTATATTGAACGTTGACGTAACAAAAGCACGCATTGTGCATATATTCATTTCGCGATGCGTCAATACAAACGCGTTTAGCGATGAACGGTAGTGTTTAATTGTAGCAATTAACTCAATACTTCACACTACGATCCTCTGATGGTATTGTGCATTTTATTAGCTCGATTTATAAAATACGTAAATTAGCTGCGAAAGAGGGATAAAAACGCACCCACATGTACACACTCACACACACATACACGATCGTACATGTGTATATGCGTAGCCTCAAGGCGAGAAAAGAAAAATGATAAAGAGAAGGAAAGAAAGAGGCAGAGAGAGAGAGAGAGAGAGAGAGAGAAAGAGAGAGGGAAAAAGAGGGAAGAAAAATGACAAGACGGCAACGTCGTCGCGTTTGAAGACGAGAGAGAGAGAGAGAACTTCGCAGATTCCGCATGAGATACCTGCGGCATTCTTCGTCCCGCAACAGGGGAATTAAGCCGGATGTACATTCGTCGCGGACGACGTTCGCTGTATTCGTTTCCAAGAAAAATATCTTCCGCCTGGAAATGAATTTTACGGCAGATCTTGTCCGCGATCACAAGAGAGTCCGCTCGATCCCTCCGAGAGACGACGGGCCCTCTTTATGGATGGCTCTCCCTTTCTCCGTTTTCATTTTATTGCTCGGAGAGACGGAGTTATTATTATTTTCCTTAACTAATAAGCTTATCTTATTCGCGCGCGCACGTCCGTTTCGGAAAGGAAAGCTAACGAAAGGGCGGTGGTCATTCAAGTTTCCACATCCGAGCCCACGTACGCCCAATGACAATTTCTCCCGTGATAAAGGAATCACCCTCCCGCCACGCCGCCGGTGTAGCGTGATGCGGCGCCGCTTTTATCAGCGGTGCGCATCTGACGAGGACCGAGATGTTAGCACTCCCACGCCGGTTAGGCCGTCCATTTATCCCGCTCGACGTACAAAACTCTCCACCCTTTGCCTTCGTTTGATATCTTCGATCGCAAAATAAAACGAAACGCACACGTACGACTTTGATCTTCCAGAGAGAGAGAGAGAGAGAGAGAGTTAGGGGCAAGGAGTAGAGAGAACTCCCAATTTCGCCGACGATTTAAGGCTTTATTGTACGGAGTTTGGGACGAAATAAGAAGAAATCGCGCGATCGCGCCTCGCAAAATCATTAGTCTCCATTGTAGGATTTTACGATGGAATCCTGACGGTGCGTCTTGCATTTTCATGGCACAGGTATATACGTATATATATGGTATATGTATATGTGTATATATATATATATATATATATATGTATATATATCGCGCGCTCACACGGCCTGGGGTAGAAGAAGATACAGTTACGAGCGAAACGCGCATAGTTAATCGAATGTACGGGATAAGGAGAGAGAGAGAGAGAGAAAGACGGAGCGCAGACGGCAGAAAAGAAGCAAAGGGATTAAGAGCGATTCTAAAGAATAGTCTGGTCGCCGACTATTCATAATCAAATATGACAAATCTAATAGATTCCCGGCGATATGGTTGTCCACGGCGTGAATTGCGAAAACGGCGTGAGGGGAGAGGAAGAAAGAGAGAGAGGGAGGGAGGGGGAGGCGATCTAAAGAGAGGAAACGAGGAAAAAGAACAAGTGGCTTCATTCAAAGCACAAGGAACGGGATGTTGCAGGACGAACAGTCCTTTACGTCGCGGGCGCCGTCTAGTCCTTTTCAGTCGCGTTTAACAATAATATTCCCCGAACCCTCGCTGCGAAGGAGGAACCCCGACAAATAAAATTCGTTCACGAACAAACATGCTCGTGCATAATGCTGTTGTCGTTACGCTGCTGGAATTTGGAGATAGTATTTTCGACGACGTATTTAGTCTCTTCGGATACATTCTAACGCGAGAAACCAGACAACTTTCGGCAAAGACGGCCGAAAACGGAGGAACACCTGTAATATACGCATATATATATATATTATATATATATATATAATATATGTATGTACATATGTGTGTGTACGTGTGTGCGCATGTATTAACGCCTTGACCGTTGAACCAGTTGTGACTCGCGTGTATCGAGCGGAGAGAAAAACATTAGAGTTAGATTTGCGATGAAAAAAAGGGAAAAAAATCGCGAAGAATACGTCTATGTGACGCGACACGAGCGCGTATAAGCATAACGTCAGGCTGGCGTCGAGTTTGCTTGAGAGTCGACTTTAAACATCTCGCGATCAGCGCGAGTTTATACACGGGGACAGAGGAGATAAGGAGATACGTCGCGAGTGTATTTAAAAGAAAAATTAAAACGCACGTTGCGTTGCGGCGATACACTTCCTCTGTGCGTGTCTCCCGTTCTAACGGCAGAGTTAATATTTCTGTTTTCCTCCTTTTATCGCAGCTCTCATCGGGACGAAACGTGAGAAAAATCGTAGTCGCGAAACAGTGCGACCCGATGGCGATTTTGCCAAAAGGAGAAACGCCCGAAGCGACAAGCCGAATGGCCGATTCTCGTTTCGCACGCGCGAGAGCTGTATACTGATTTCGTGAAATCTAAATTAACGCGGATAAGCATATTTATTATATATCTCGCCACGACGAAATACTCGCACTTCGTTGTGTGACGAACAAGCGGGCGATAGCGATATCTGTTATTAATTATGACGAAAGTGAAAGCGCGACTGTGGAGTCTCTCTCTGCTCCTCGCCGCCTTCGTCCTCTCGCGTTCGCGCTTACTTCGTTTACTTAAACGTCGACGATCGGCCGTTTACGTTCGAAGATTAATGGGGTAATAGATAGTGCCGTAAATGATCGGCCGACGAGATAATATGACGCTATACTAAAGCGCGTGGTTTTTGAACGGTGTACGCCAGGCTGGACAGGGCGGGTAGACAGGCGAGCAGGATACGTGCATCGTATTGCCGCGTTAAATTAAACCTAATATCACCTCGACTTCGTGCAACGAAATATCGAGCACGTATCAAAAGACACGGCGGTGTCTCGCGCCAAGTGCAACGCAAGCGGCAGTGAGACGGAGCGAGCGAGTGAGCGAGCAACATGGATCTCCCCGCCTTATTCAGCGCATACATAGGGTGTAAATAAAATCCACGGATCCTCCAGACTTCTCGAAAACTAAATGTTGAAAAGAACATTAAGCGCAAAAATAATTGAATTTTCAATACCGCTCGAAAGTAATAGTATTTCTCGGGAGAAAGAGCGTACACGGTAAAAAGTTTCGTGTTAAATTAAAAATATTTAACACGTGCCCCATACGGTCCGCTCACATTTTTGTGTTAATTTAACACAAGGCGAATATGTTGAAAAGTAACACAATATTTGTTATGTTGATCAATACGTTGATCGATACGTATGAAATTTTTAACATACTCGTGTGTTAAAAACATATTGTGTTTAAGTTATCTCAATGTTTTGTGTCGCGTCGATATTCAACGTGTGTGTTATTTTAACACCTGTTGAATATCGACGCAAAATGTTGAGATAATATAAACATATGTTAAATTAATATACGGTATGTAGGAAATTTAACACGAAAATTTTAATAAGGACCGATTTTAACACAAGTACAAAATATTCTTTACTGTGTATATACGCGACCTCCTTTCACCTTTTCCGAAAGATACATTTTTATCTTTATAACTTTCTTTTTTATTACCCTTCCTTATTTCACTTTTTTGAAATCCATTGGGAGAGACGCCCAATGTTGCGGCATGTGGATCGGCGGCACGAGGCGCTCTCCTCGCGCGTCAACCTCAGCGGCTTATCGCGGATGGAGAAAAAACGGCTGAGAAAAGGCAATCAATAACACAGTAATGTGTTGAAAATCGTCTGACGTTCGTCCCACGAGACTTCATCTTTCTCTCTCTCTCTCTCTCTCGAAAGATTTTCGCTGTTAAATTAGGTGCTCCTGCGCGAACTCGCGAGCGATACGATTCTGATTACGATTTTGATTATGATTTTAACTAGACAAGTGACGTAAATATCCTCCATCGCACTACCCGTTCGTACTCGACGCGGACGGTGCACCGTCGACGAGAATACTCGGTATTTCGAAAGCACAGCTAGGCGTCGTATTCCTACGGAGCGAACGAGCGAACGAGCAGTTTCCGCGCCGCGAGCTGCCATTAATCTCCGGGACAATGTTTTCTAACTGCGCAGAACAGTAGGAGAGTCCGGCGCACTTGCTTCTCCCGAGCGAAATTATTGTACCGCATTCACCCGAGTGGACCGTCCATAATCCTGGCGCCTGGCGAAAAGGCGCGTTTGCCATTGAGGCTTTCCGGACGATTTAAATAGTCTCGACCCGAGGACCGACAGTGACGGTCTTGTCGCGACCAGTAAATGAAAGGTCATCCCTCAGTCGGGATGTGACGTCTGGTAGCTTATAACCTTTTCAGATAAACAGACATAATGTCCGAACCAAACACCCGAACGAAAGACAACCTGCCGGATACCTGCTGGTAACGTGAAACTGAGCGAGACGAATTATACCTGACTTTCGCCAAAATATTGTCTGGAACCGGAAAAGGAAAGATAACCTGGCGTCAAGTTTGATATTCTGCGACCGGCTGATCGAGCGGAAACTCTTGTTCGAACGCGATGCAAGCCTTTTTTAAACGAAGCTGACTGCGAACTCGATCACCCGCGCTACATCGGTGCATGTTGATGGTTGCTATAGATGAAGAAGTAATTCCATCCTAAAAAAAGACGTGTAAGAGGTCTAACTGTTGCTATGTTTTCCCGATGCTGATTGGTTGTTTTGAAATTTCGTTCTCGATATATAGTAAAAAATTTGGTGTTAGGAATGGTCTACTAAAATTTTTGTGTTACTTTAACAAGGCGAATATGTTAAAAAATATGTTAACAAGGTGAATATAATAACACATATTTGTATATTTTTTAACATATTTCTCATGTTAAAGTAACACAAAAATTTCAGTGAGCCGTTTTTAACGTAAGACTTTATATTGTGTATAGTCCTTGCTTATTTTAACACGTGATTGTCATCGTCATCGTCGTTTTGACAGCAACAGAGATATCATTTCCTCTTCAACGAATTTTAGTCTGATATTTATTTAGTTATACGAACTAAGATTTTTTTAACCTTCGACGATGCGCTTGTCAACTTCTTTCTCTCTCTCTCTCTCTCTCTCTTTCTTTCTCTTGAATTTTTAATTCTACAGATTTAATTTTAATGTTACCTTGAAGCTATAAATGTTCTTGATATTTCGATTGTTATATTTATACGAATATTCAGAGCGATTTATTTGACGCTAAAAAGAGCGAAAATGGAAATTTGCAAATGCAAATTCGAGACATCATTAAAGTCAAAGGTAGGAGTAAATTATACTATTATTAGAATTGAACTTATATATATTTTGTGTGCTATTTTAACTCCTACTGTAGAATTCAAGATTCATAACATAGAGTCAAATTTCAACTCGGGGCGATGATATCGTTAAGTTATCCGACGTAATATGTATTAATAGTTTCATTATCAGAGTGTCTACGCCATGTCATGTATTTAGACACTTTAGTCCGGATCTACAACAAGTACACTAAGCCTTTTATTTCAAGCGCTAAATTGCGACTCAATTTCTAGCAAAAAGCGTTTCCCAGCACTACCAGACGTCGTAATCCCTACAGATTTCAGCGTTACTGCGACTTTTGGCAGCACGGGAAGTATCTTGTGTCAGAAATTACGTTACATTTTCATCGCTCAGAGTAAAAGACTAAAAGAAGCTCGTCGACACTTATTGTGAATCCGGACTTGCGTTCGCAGCGGCCTTTGTTGCGCGCTGATCCGTAGCAATAATCGATCGAAAATTCGCCGAGGTGAAGCCGAGCGCCTTTTTCGCGAGGCGCGATTTCGCACGCGCGGTCTCAATATTTTGGCCATAATCTTTTCAACGGGCCGCTTCACAGCCGCATAGATTTCGCGGCGGGCATCGTTGAGGAATATGTGTCATGTCGCGTAAACAGACTATAATAATATTACTATAAATACATCGCCGGCGAGACCATATGCAGGCACCGGCGCCGNCCCCCACCCTCCTTTCTATCCTCTCTATCCGTCTCGCTTCTTTCGCTGCGCTGTGCGCGACGACCTCTTTCGTTCACGCACTCTCTCACTAAACTGACCGGATCGCGACATCGAGCTCTGTGCGAACGCCTTCGGTCGTTCGCTCGAACGATCCACCAGCTCGATTCCTCATCTTTCTCGGTCCTCTCTCTCTCCCTCCCTCTTCGGCTCGCCTTGGAGACGTTCGCGGTCGGAGGCGCGGTCCGCGCGAGGTGGCGGCTTGAGAAAATACGACGTTCTTTCGTTTTCTTTTTTTCCTTCTTTCAAGCGCGAGCGCTTGATTTTCTATCGCACGATGTGCTCTCTAACGCGCTGACATTCGTGACGCAAATCGAAGTAGCCGGTAAACAGGCGACGCGACTGTCGCGCGCAGTTTTAGTCGGCGTTTGGAAGCGGAAAGATGACACGGATCACGCGTCCCCTTTCGTTGCGTTTCGAAACGCGTCCGATGGGAAAGTTTCTCCGAGATAACAATATTTTCTAAATTTATCTGGATTTATCTTTATCTGAAGATATCTTTATTTGTGCGAGAAAAATGAAAATTTTAATTTTTAATTCTACCTTAAGTCTTTAAGTAGATAAAACGGAAATGAGCTCCAATTTATAGTATCGGAAAGGGTACGATGAAGACCTTTGAAGACTTAATAGAACTAAACTGGACTTAATGTAGGACTAAAATTTCAATAGTAGCCTATCGTTCTTACTGTTATTTATTCGTCCGATTTGTCACGGAAATTTCACAAATGTTCTATTGGATATCGGTTGCGTTTTGAAATTCATCATTCAGAAGGAAGGAGTGTTCAAACTTTTTTCCGCTTAATGTGCGTGGGTATCTGTGGTCGTACCGACTTGAAACTGATCGATTCCAGTGAGATGAAATATGGCTGAAAAACAAAGCTTCAGGCGTCAACGTGCCATAACGCACGTGCCGCGCGCTCAGAGAAGGGGAAACAGCCGCGTGCGATGTATCGATGGTACTGCGCGATGGAGATGCTACTGCGAAATCATCGTTTTCGTGTGATAGAAATCGGGAGAAAATTAACCGCAGGGCCGAGAGAGAAAGAGAAGCGTAAACTGTCGAGCCATCCTCGACTCGCTCGAAATGCCGTATCTCGCGCTTCGCTCACGGGCGCGAGAATTCGTTCGCTGCCTTCGAACGTGCGTACGTGCTTATTTATTAGGGATTTATGCGTCGCGTGTAGATTATTATGTAGGTACGCACAAGGAGGTATTATTCGTCCCACACGTTCGGTCGTTACCGCTGCTTCAATGACCTCTCTGAGGTCGAGTATGTCGGGTATGTCTCTTGGGCGTGTATGTAAATTACGTAGTTGGGCACGAGGAAGTGTAACGCTCGGGAATACGACGAAACGATGCGCCAACGTGCTTTCCTCTCCCGAATGTTCGCATTGCGAACATTCGATAGAAAAAGTCACTTTTTCATTTTGCATTCGGGTAAGATTTTGGCTCCTATGTTAATTCCACATATAGTCACACCGAGAAAGGTTCCTCCGGATCTGGTATACGTGTTTATTTGACTTGGGTTTGTTTAATGTAAACAACGTAATTTAATATCAGGTATCGTTTTGATCAAGTGAAAATATTGTTATTTCACTAGTTAAACTATGTTGATAGAAGGAACAATATTATTTAGAGGGAATAATATTTGCTTTTCGAGGGAAAAATTTATATCAAATATTATGTGACACAAAGTTCTTCAGTGTTAAAATCGATTTTTCAAGGTAGCATTAAAATGAAATTTGTAGAATTAAACATTCAAGAGGGAAATTAAGAAGCGTTGGTATCGCCAAAGTAGGCTTTTACTGGCCTATATCCAGTAAACACCAACAAATATTATATCAATATTATATATAATTTTCCACTCATCAATATAAATATTTTGCTGTCGTTTCACGAGACATAGACGGATCCGTCATCCGACGAAGCTTCGCTCGGCCTGGCGTCGCGCGAGCGTAGATATTGCGACGTATCGCGAGTGGAATTAATCGGCGGCGCCACGCGATTATCATGCAAACGATTATCATAAACCAGACGGAAAATACTATAAAATTTAAATATTCACGACAAGTGTCTGCGCTGAGAGACAGGGAAAGGTGCTGCTTTTCCTTACGGTGCCGTCGGCCTCGTATCGCGTGGTCGGACTTATCGTATTCACATTAACAGCTATCCCGGCGTGAATTAACGCCTGATTATGCGCGGAATTCTTGAATGCATTTATAATTGCACGCGTCTGTAATATATATGTTTAATTTAAATAAGCGACAAATAGTATCTTTCTCTCTCTCCCGAGTCGAAATTTTAAATTCACCGACAATTTAGTTCTCCAGAGCCTAAATTTTAGTTTCATATTAAGTCTTCAAGTGGAGAAAACGAAAGTGGAGAAATAACTTCGTCATTTGTAGCATCAAAGGAGCAGAATAGAAGACTTTTGAATACTTAACGTAGAACTAAATTAGACTTAAAACTGGGGCTAAAATTTCGACTCGGGCTGTCTCTTTCTCCCTCCCCTTTGGAAGAAAAGTGAGATCCATACCTCGAAGAAAAGTGGATCGACGTTTACCCAGGCTTGACGGCAGGAGGCTTAAAACTTACGAAATTTCTAGATCCTGAAGTGTTCATTCGCACGCAGATCCAGAACATCTTTCTCGATACTCGCGTACTCACAGAACTGGTCCTGCCGCTTCGTCGAATGACTAGAAAGTTCCGACTTTGCAAACATTCATTGCCTCATTGAAGGTTTAGCGAACACCTCGCGGTACTTTAGCATTTGTGTTCGCTGAAGATTCCCCCGCGATTTCTGGACTTCACGCGTTACACGTGAGCAAGGTTGAAGATCCCCCGGTTATAATGTCAAGGCGTATATGGCGGCTGGTGTACGGTGCGCGTATGCGTGTATGCGCGCGCACGCACGCAGAGAATAAGTGGCGTGTGCAGGTCGTTAAATGATGGGAATGTTGGCGCCGTCGTATGACTCCGCGCGGAGATGCGTACGGCCGCGTATAGCTTCTCTCCGGCGTCGGTCTCTGCGGCGATGATGTAGCGCAGGAGAAGTTTGCGGCGCTAGCGCGAAGATCTGCTGCTATGTCCAATCTGGAGTAATAAAGCGCGAAGCGCTCCCCCTTCTCTCCCCCGTCTCCTCTTCGTCGTCCCTCGCCCGCGCTCATCTTACCTCACCCGTGCTCTCATCCGATCTCGCCCCTCGCCCCGCACCTCGTGTCAGTCGAACGAGGTGTCGGCGCCCACGCCGCACAACCGCTATAGAAATTCTTCGCGGGCATTATAAACTTTTCCTTTTTTTCACCTGCGTGTGTTACGAAAAATTCGCGCCATTGTTTGCCGCCAAGTATGGCGCCACGGCGACGACACGGCAATACGCGACGGACAGCGAACTTGTCTCGAAGACGACTTGAAATTCTCTTTCTTTGCGCTGTGAATTCTAGTATTGCGATGTGCGCTCGTTATCGACGCACGAGAACACAACGTGGGAGAACTCGGTTCTTGTTAAAAAAAACTAAATAAGTACGTGGAAAAAAGGTTTCTTTGGACCCGATATGCGTGTTTCTTTGACTTGGGTTTGTTTAACAACATAATTTAATATTAGATGTTATTTTGTTTGAATTAAAGTGTCTCGCTAGAGTAAGCCAGATTGTTAGGAAAAACTTGGGGGAAATATCTAATATTTGGTTTTCAATAAGAGAAAAGTTTATTTCGTTATACTATATTAAATATCGTTCCATTGAAACAAAGAAGATCCCTAATATTTTTCTAACATAATGTTACTTCTTTCAGATAATTTATTGTAATGTTCGAATGAGGTACAAGAGAATTATGTTGTTTGACGTAAAAATATTTATCGTTTGAGGAATCAAACAAACCTGTTTGTTCAACCAAACATTCGTTTGTTTGCTTCATTTCGATAAACAAATTCGTTTCAATTAAAGAAGCTTGATTTAATTCAAAGAAATCTCTTTCTCTGTTAGATGAAAACTCAGTGACTCAGAGAAATGAAAATTGTGTGAAAATAGGAAATAATATCTCTGTGACCGCGTTTGAGAACATTCATGTGAACATTTTCAGTTGCGTTAAAATTCGGTCAAGAATCTCAACTGAGAGCGATTGACTGAGAGTGGAAACTTCCTGTTTCTATAACTGGATCAGGAATATTCCTGTTTCTATAACTAAATCAGACTCCGTCTGATTTTTAGGTAACGGAAAATTCAGTTGCACTAACGGACTCATTTTTTCCGTGAATATGGGAAGCCGTGCAATGGTTTACATCAGTCCATTCATGTGACGCTGACGACGTTGACTCAGATAGTAGAAACTTCTAAACGATGTTTTGACGACACCTAAAAGACGCCTTTTAAAAGTTTTCTCTACACGAAAGAAAACAATTCCGTTGATGTTATTGAATTTTCCGTTGTCGAAAATTCGGTTGTAGGAACAGAAGACTCCTGCAGGAGATTTCTGCCCCGTCAATTGCTTTCAGTTGTCTCAACCGAGAGTTTCGATGCAGCTGAATGTTCGAATATTCTCTGTCACGATAACAGAGATTTATCATTTCTTCCGTCACCGAGCATCTTCATCTGGCCCTTGTTCAATCGCAAGAACCGAGTCTTTTTTATCGTATACCCGGTAATAATAATAGACCGCTCTCTCTGTAAGCGCGGGGAACAAAAGCGTCTCTCCGAGAGCATTCGAAAGTGTCACGTGGACCGTGCTCAAAGTTTGACAATGGCCCGGACAGCACAAAAACGTTCGAGAGACGTTTTACGTTCAATACGCTGTCGGTGTATTTCAACGTGGCCAATTGGAGACCATCTGAAACCCGTTTTTCAAACAAATCTTGTACCTCCCAACGTTCTCAACTGTTCGTTTGAAACCGTTCTCTGAACTTTTTTTATTTGGTGGACGGCGATTAGGGAATCGTTCTGCAAACAGGCGCCTCGCTTATTGCAACGCGGCTGGAGCGAGGCGCCTGTTCGACTTTGAAACTGCGCTTTGGAATGACAGTAACGAGAGAAACCCAGAGAGAAGAAGTACTCCCCGGGTTTCTCGAGACGTTATGGTAGACGGTGATTTACCGGAGAGAGGGACAGGTGCGATAGGTTTAGATTGAGTACTTTAAGATATGCGAACGACATATAACAAATATATTACTTTTTGTTAACGTACATACTATGCGTGTCTTCCGAAACGTTAGCTACTTTTTCTCTCGGTCGGTCCAGTGCCGACAACTTACTTATTATATGTTACTAGATGTAGGTAGCGCTAGTGGAACGGATTAGGTACACGAGTCTGCGCCACTGGGTGACAGCGGAGTTGCAACTTTTTTCTGACGCGTCCTCTAAACGAGAAGATGCAAGTTACTTCAGCTACCATCACTTTGCAGCCCTGTCGGTCAAGTCGGTTTGGTCTGCTGCATTCACACAAAAATGAGTAACTGCCTTACTTTTTGTACCTCTTGGTTGGTTTCTGGAGATAGATGCGCCGAGAGTCCAGAGATGGCGGGCTCTTCTACACTTGCACTCGAAACAATCCCATTTACGCTCCAGAGTCTGCCAGATATGTTAAGGTCATAAACCGTTATGATGGATCCGTAAGAAATTAACGAATCACAATCGTTCATCCTTCTATAACTCGACTGTGATTGGTCAATTTTTCATGTTTTCGGCGTAAGTTAATGGTTTATAGCCTGCATAAGTGGACCTTTATATTCGTTGCTTCACGATTTATCCCTCTAGCTAGTGATATAAATGGAATGTGCCTGACATTCGTTTCACATTGTAATTTAAATTCCCGTGTATATAGTCACCTCTTTCTTAATGCGTAAGAAAAATGTGCTTCCTCGGTTTCTTCCACGTGATCCTACTCTCGTAGTTCGAAGTGTAGTTTGAAGGGATCTCAGATTCGTCGTTATTAGTGCCAAAGATCAACAATTGCCATTTGTCAACGAAGTACGGTTTAATTTATAGTCACAGCAGTCTTAACCTTAATTTGTAATTAAACGTTCCTGTGTATAAATTTGGACCCTCTCCCCCTTTTGTACCTTGCTTTGGAAATAACTGTTTGTGTTTGTAATTAATTTGTCATTTTTAATGTTCTACATTTATTTGTACTAACATATTACGTACGAAATTATTATACCTGTTGTGTGATAAATTGTATTCCTGCATGTATTTTACTTATTAATGCAAAGTGGAGAGAGCAAGTTTGTTAACTTTAGATTTTTGAAAGTCAAATAATTCTCAGTTCATAAAGAATAGCTACAATCTAAATAAAATATATTTTATATATTTAAAAAACAGACATAACATTGGAATCTTATATATCTGTGAATCTAAGCATGCGATGTCAAGTTGCAAAGTCAATTATGATCTTTTGCAGCACAAGATGCGTAGCAGAAGCAACTCAGGAGTTCGTTTGGACTATTACCAACGAATTGTCCATAAAATAATCATGAATCACCAGAATCCGGTGACAGGACTCTTTCCTGCCAGTCCCAACAATGACCATGCTTGGATACGTGACAATATTTATTGTATTCTCGCCGTGTGGGGCCTGTCGATGGCATACAAAAAGATAGCCGATGCCGACGAGGACAGAGCCAAGACTTACGAACTTGAACAGAGCTGCGTCAAGCTGATGAGAGGTCTGCTGATGGCGATGATGCAGCAGAAGGATAAAGTAGAAAAGTTCAAGTCTACTCAAAATCCACACGATGCCTTGCACGCAAAGTACAGTTCTGTCAATTGCCAAACTGTAGTTGGGGATACCGAATGGGGACATCTTCAAATTGATGCAATTTCCCTGTACCTTCTAATTCTGGCTCAGATGACAGCTTCTGGTTTGCAAATCATTTTCAATTTAGATGAGGTAATAATATAACTCTCATGAAGCTTGCATTTTTGTAATAGAAACTATAATCTTTCCAATCAGATATATAAACTTTATCGTTTATTGTGACCTGAGCTTTCCTGTGATGCTCACACAATAAGATAATTTCTGAATTATTTTGTGGAATTAATTAAAGTGAATTATTAATCAAGGGTCTGCCAAGAGATATATGTATATATGTATTGTTTTAATGTTTCAGGTGGCCTTCATTCAGAATTTGGTATTTTACATCGAGTCTGCTTACTGTACTCCAGACTATGGGATTTGGGAACGGGGGGATAAGACTAATCACGGCTTGCCGGAGTTAAACGCTAGCAGTATCGGAATGGCCAAGGCCGCGATGGAAGCAATGAACGAATTGGATCTGTTCGGTGCTAGGGGCGGGCCTACGTCGGTCATTCATGTTCTGGGCGACGAGGCGCAGAAGTGTCAAGCAGTGCTGCAATCCATGCTGCCTAGGGAATCGAATTCTAAGGAGTTGGACAGCGGCTTGTTGTCGATCATCAGTTTCCCCGCATTCGCAGTGGACGAGCCTAATTTCATCCATTTGACTAGGGATGCTATTATCAGGAAATTACAAGGTCGATATGGTTGTAAGAGGTTCTTGAGGGACGGGTACAGAACGCCCAAGGAAGACTTGAACAGGCAAGAGATTTATATTCGCAGTCGTTCTCTGCTTCCTTGGAAATTTCACGACTCGGATGATGATGGATTCTTATTTTGATAAATAGACTCTACTACGAGCCCTGGGAACTCCGTATGTTCGAGAACATCGAGTGCGAATGGCCGTTATTCTTCTGTTACTTAATATTGGACTACTGTTTCCAAGGTAACAAGGAAGCAGCCGCGGTATATACGAAGCAACTGGAAGAGGTGATGATCAAAACCGAGGACGGTATGAAATTGGTGCCCGAGTTGTATTCCGTCGCTTCCGAGGACGTGTCGGCGGAGTACGCCGAGCCCGGCAGCCAAAACCGAATAGCCTTGGGCAGGTGTCCGTTTATGTGGGCGCAGTCTCTCTACATTCTCGGGAAATTGTTACAGGAGGTGAAGCGGGCGGAATTAAATCTCGATATTAATTTCGTGCAATCAACGCGGCGCCGCATCAACTGTTACATCGACGACGAATATTTTATCGTGTTCGTAGGGATTCCTGGCTGCCGGTGAGTTAGACCCGTTGAACAGGCGATTGTGCAGCGAGAAAAAGCCGGACGTGGTGGTGCAGGTGGTCATTTTAGCGGAAGATACCGAAATCAGGGAGAAAATGGCGCAGCACGATATACACGTGCAAACGATCGCGGAGGTCGCGCCGATAGAAGTGCAGCCCGCGAAAGTTCTCAGTAATCTCTATACGTACTTGGGTAAGACTCGAACAAAATTGTCTCGATTTGGCAAAAGTTGAAATTATCGTCCCGTTGAATTACGATAATCTCTGGCCAACATTTCGCAATCTTTCGCTTTCAGGGCGCAATAAGAAACTGGGCTTGTCCGGTCGTAAGTCGAGAGACGTGGGCATTCTCAGCACTAGTAAATTGTATTCTTTACATGACAAGATATTTGCGTTTACGCCGCAGGTAAGCAACAGCACTTCAGCCTACCTACATTTTCTCTCTCTCTTTTTTTCCTTCTCTCCCCATTCTCTTTCTCTTTCTCTTTCTTCCCCCTCCTCTTCTTTCTCTCTATCTATTTCTCTCTCTTTCTTTCACATTTGTATTTCTTTTCTTACATTTCCTCTTGTTCTTACATCGAACACCAGTTGACAGACATGACCCGCTTCTACATCGCATCGGACTATGAGCTCATGATTGATATATTCAAAGGCGAAATTAATTTCTTGAAGTCTAGTTGGCAGAACATGTTGGGCCGGCCTCTCGTGGTCATGCCCGTGAAGAACATTCACCTAGGTAATTCCAAGATTTGAAGAATCCACGGCTTTTCTCTCATAGTTGTGCATAGTTTAGTCTCTGGAATTCATTCGAGCCACCACGGCCAGGCGGACCGGCCTCAGTGGCTTTACCAAATGCAGAATTTACCGTGTGAGATCCTCGTTTGTCTCGACAGCTATAATTGTCCATTCTGAACGACTAACATGTTTGCCTGCATGCACTTGTTCTTGTCAGGGTTTTTCATTCAGCATCTAGTTAACTCTCTATGGCCTAGTGATATATCAAAAACGCACTGCGTGGAACATGATTTTTCTCAATTTACATTTCGACAGTTTGATTTTGAGAAATCAGATAGTTCCTCAACGAAAATATAATATTACCCATGGAGGGTTAAGGTAGATGAGGGGAGTTTCAATCTGTTGCGATGGACAGCCCGGTTATAGCTGGGATATAGCATAGAGAAAATGAATTAGAACCGTCAAGGTTCAATATAGTCTACGACAATTGTTTACAAAAAATTCACTTCACGAATCATTCTTGGACATTTTGACATATATTGTAGGAGATAAAGTCTCAAGTCACCTGCTATGCTTCAAACTACGTGAGATTGGCATCTGATTTGTGAGATATGTTACTTTAGTATTACAGTCTTATACTTGATTATATTCTCAGCTGGTTTCTGTCGCTCCAAACGTATCATTTGTGCTGTTATCCTTTGCTTGCCTTGTTTGTGATGTTTTAAGTTGTAGTTGGGAAGCAACTCTCTGAGAATAATCAAATGTAAGGCTGTATCTAGAACACAACTATATAATAATCCTCCATTATTTTACTCCAAGCGTCAAGTTGTAACGTAATTTCTAACAAAAAGCAGCGTTTCCATCGTTAGTAGATGTCGCAACTCCCGAGATTTAAGCGTTATTGCGACTTATTACGGCAAAAACGCCTTTTGCCAAAAATTACGTTACATTTTGTTGTTTAGAGCAAAAGGCTAAAGGCTCGCTACACCTAATGTAGATCCGGACTAAGACTGCTAATAAAAATAAAATGCTATATCTCAGGAACCAGATGCGACCCCAACGTGGTTTCAAATGTATGCGTGACTTGGAATTCCAGGCTTTATAATACATGTATGTCAACATCATAATAAAACGTTAGGCATAACTTTTTATAAATAACGATCTATATTATATTTCTTAATGCCTTTCGTGGCGCTGTTCGTTACTAACACTTGACTTGAGGTTCACTTGGACCTCTCAAAAGCGGATTTGTGAGTTGTGTTGACTTCGAAGAGACGTTTGAACGGAGATAACGAGGGGTGATCATTTCATCTTTGAGAGAAACGATAAGATATAACCACCGACGATATAACCACCACCATACGGAGATTATGCAGCTTACTATGTGTTTGTTGGTACACGCGTGTGTTGCATGTGTTAGAACTTTGACACGGAGGAATACTACACGACAAATGACGCCGCCCTGCTTGTCGACACTTTCACAACCAACTTGGCCTTCCTTACAATCAACTGGAAGCAAATGCTCGGCAGGCCAACCATAACACTTGTCGCTACTCATAATCATCTAGGTACGCTCTCGTTGCAAGCTTTAAATCATCTTACCACGAAAAGCTTGACACAGATAGTACATATGATGATGATGATGATGATGATCGTATATTACAATTTCGTAGCATGAAATTAATTGTCGGAAGTCGCATAGAGAAACTAAGATAATATATTGTTGTCTTCAGCATGTAACGAACGCAACTATATCATTACCTCTCGCTCTCTCTTTCTTTCTCTCTCTTTCTCTTATTTGATATCTAGTCAAAACTAATCTTAAATTCCTTTTCAGATCAAGGTAAGATACCGTTAGCTATGATAACCACCATGAAGAAGCTCAAGAGCGGCTATATTAATGGCACCAGAGTGTCATTGGGAAATTTGAACGATTTCTTGAATACTTCGTGTATCACGAATCTCAGCTTCCTGGGAAGTTCCGAAGACGGTCGTCCTGACAAGCTAAATCCTCAGGTACATGACGTTTAAATGGCAAACACTACCTATTAAGCTAGTCGGTGAATAGTAATAAAAATTGCTAGCGTCAACTCCCAGTTCTGTAACTTGTCGTTCAACGATAATCGAAAAGTTAATCACTTCTGACAATTTTAAATCCGATTAACCTCTTAACTTAATCTGACTCTTTGGCGAAAGTTACCTTAAATATTCTTATTATACGGCATGTGAATTATTTGATGTGAGACTAATCCAAGTAGATGCAGATCTGTTAGTGTGTTCGTTCACATTTGAAAGGTTCATCAATACTTGGAGGAGCATCTGATGCGTGCGTTCCCTCATCGTACAGGACTTCTCAACAAGCAAGGACCTACCCGTACGGGAAAGAACGTGCGGCGTAGGATGTCTGTGAAAGGCGCGATAAAGAAAACTCGATCTATAGCTGTCGAGCGTAAGTAACGTTCGTCCCGACGGCGAACTCGAAAATGGAATGGTTTGCATTTTCTAACTGTGTGTTGACTGTGTATTTTTTTAAAGAGGACCCTTAAACGCAATGTCTTCTTGTCGCTACCACTTTCCAAGAACGTAAGTGCACTAATTAAATACTATACTGATTAATGTATTTCCGTCTTTTCATTTAATAGAAATCGATGACAAATGTCTGTAAGAGTGTTGCGCTCCACTCTCGACCGTTGATTTTGTTTATTTATTTATTGTCTATGACTTATTCACTGATGGATTATTTTGGCATTTCTAACGAATAATCGCATTTTATGCTTTGCTCTCTCATGCTTGTATAAGAATTAATTTGTACGGTAAATAATGTTTTATCAGCAGTATTATTGAACACACACACACACACACACACACACACACACACATAGAATTAATTGATCTTTCTGCCCCATTGTAGCAGAGATTCTTGGAATGGCAGGGGAAGACCGTAGGGCATCATTCGCTTTAATCGCAAATCCGTTTATTGAAGTGACGGACACCACGTTGTCTCCCAGCGCTACCCAGCCGGTGATGATAGACCGCACACCATCGCCGACAGAGGAGATGCTGCCGTGGAAAAACTCCCCCAAAGTGCACAATAGACATAGAACAGTGTCTGAAACTCAGTACGCCGAGACAGAGGTGGAAGAATTGCTGTCCATGCTGCGTGAAACGGAAAGCCTCGAGGAACAAGGAGATATTCTGCAGTATCTCGTTAGTCGTCTCCCTATTTTGATTTATAGGACCAGCTTATGTATTAACTTGTGCATTTCATACATCATTACAATTCTCTCAAGGTCTTGTATGCGTAAAATCTAGGTTAAAATCTAGATTTATCTGCGTATGTGTGCACATACGAGTGCACGTACGTATACGTGGAACAACAATCCGGGATGAAACTAACAAGAATAGTAGACAGCTGTATTCAGCATGGAAAGAAGCTCAGTGAGCCCTTAGTAAATATTGCTTGTGACCGGAGTATTCGTTTAGATTCTTGATAGATGCAAGAGAGTGTACCAATCAGGAGCAATAATCATTAAGCTCTCTCACCGAGCTACTTTTTCCGCTGAACGTAGTGTTATTTGACGTTCGTATAGGTGGATTCGAAAGGGTTGTACTTCAACACCGGTGTACTCGAGGAAGGACATCCCGTTCTGGTGAAGGACTTGCTGAAGAGTCTCTACGAGAAGGCCTGCCAGCAGAAAATGTGGGGTATCGTGCGACACAGCGCCGGTATGTTGGGTAAACGGGTGGAGGACCTGGCGAAGGCCGTTACCGATCTGCTGGTGCGCCAGAAGCAGGTGACCGTCGGCATGCCGCCGACCAACGAGCACACGATAGTCGCGCCTTTGCCGGAGAATGAGCTGCGAGCTCTGATCCATCAGGCTTATGGCGACGACGAATCGACTGCTATGTTGACGCAGGAGTTGCTTGTCTACCTGGCGATGTTCATCAGAACGGAGCCGCAACTATTTCACGAGATGCTGAGGCTGCGAGTCGGCCTGATCATCCAAGTCATGGCGACGGAATTGTCGCGCACGTTGATCTGCACCGGCGAGGAGGCCTCCGAACACCTATTGAATCTGTCTCCGTTCGAAATGAAGAATTTGCTGCATCACATCATGAGCGGAAAGGAATTCGCCATCAGCAGTGGTACTGTTTTCTATTTTATTATTTAAGGTAACTCGCCAAAGTCCGATTAAGCTGATCGACGATTTCAAATTGCTGTCAGTCAAGTGCCACCTGCTCTATCTTGCTGACACAGATAGAAGTTAGTGAGTTTTTGTTTATTGTTGAACGACAAGTTACAGAACTGGAAATTGATGCTGGTAATTTTGATCATTCATCGATTAGTTTAGTCGATTGATCGAGAATTTGATGAAAGTCATCCTTAATCGCTTGAGATTCGAATAGTTCGTGTTCGAACGTAACAATGGCGTCTCGTTGTATTGCAGTTGGTCGTGGTAACTTCTCTGTCATCAGCTGCAAATCGAGCAAACTCAGCAAGGTAATGATGTTACTATTAATAGTATCATGCACAAAGTAACCTTCCATTTGAGCCACGATGGTTCTTTTAATTTTTATGTATCGATTTACGGACGTACAGCCCAGATACCGTATGGGAAATATCGAAGTATGTTTTAACCCTCTTCTATTTATTTAACGTAGGACTTGATTTTACTTGTAAGATGTATTATAGAATTGTGATTTTTTTACAATTCGGGTTTGCATTCGATAAACGTTACCGTTTCATCATGAAACTCTCACGATCTTGTTCACGAGTCACGTGAAGGTGCAGGGAGAGATAAAGTTTTTCTCCCTTAACATAGAAATCTCAGATCGGCGGCTTCTTGAGCGCCGATCAGACCGACGGTGCCGAAGCGGAAGCCGATCGGCAAGGCCAGTGGTTGCGAAGACGACGACTGGACGGCGCGTTGAACAGAGTACCGAGAGATTTCTACCCGCGTGTGTGGCAAGTACTCGAAAGGGTAAAATCATTTATTTGTTTCATAATACAAGATACGATGCTCTAATTACAATACGTAACTTTACAAAAAAAAGAAATGCCACTATTTCCAATAGTGTCAAGGTTTGGCGATCGAGGGAAGGGTGTTGCCTCAGAATCTCACGCAGGAAATGACGTCGGGTGAGCTGAAATTCGCGTTAGCCGTCGAAACAGTTCTGAATACTATACCGCAGCCGGAGTATCGTCAGCTCGTTGTCGAAGCGCTGATGGTGTTAACGTTGGTCACCGAACACAACATCGTGGCGTCTTTAGGCGGTCTGATTGCAGTGGAACATTTAGTGCATAAGGCGAATGCCATTTTCTTGGAGGATCAGGTACGCGATATTATTATATC
Organism: Dinoponera quadriceps; assembly: GCF_001313825.1. Lineage (NCBI taxonomy): Eukaryota > Metazoa > Arthropoda > Insecta > Hymenoptera > Formicidae > Dinoponera > Dinoponera quadriceps. The sequence goes on along the minus strand of NW_014554446.1, from coordinate 93,239 downwards.
ACGTCGAACCATTGTGTTCTCCGTGTGTGATAGTCCTTCAAAGTCAGGATTGTGTTGTGTTAGAAAGACACGGGGTGAACCGTTTCTTTTGTAGACTCCTAAACGTGGTAATTACGGAATTACAGATGATCGTCGACGGTGACGCGACGTTGTGTTGCGCGAAACCAAAAGAACAACGCGAAACGACAGCGATGGGAACGCTATTGTGCGGCGGAGCGGCGTACGTTTGCCAACACTTTTATGATAGCGCGCCCAGCGGTAGTTACGGAACGATGACGTACATTACGAGGGCCGTTGCCTCGATGCTGCCCTGTCTGCCAAAGGATGCCGACTTGGAGTGCTCCATATCGTAGTAATTTTTGCGACGAACGATTTTCTCGCAGTTATAGTTAGGACATAAAGATTTGGGCGTTATAGTAATGTACATTATATGTAGCGATGAAATTTGTTACGTTTGCGTTGCGAAATCTCGGTTCTTCGGTGTGAAATAATCTTGTGATTTCGCAACCAAACACTTGAATTCCAATTGAGAAGGATAAATCGAATAAATTCCAATTGTAAATTATAAACATAGAATTGTGATGTTGAGGCATATCAACGTTCCGTTATCAAATTTTATTTTTATGGATTAAAAATAAGGATATAAGAGACGGCAAGGAGTGGTAGTTTTAAGAAATGTATTAGAGATATTGAGTTGACTAAAAAATCTTTTTGTTTTTTAAAGGAAATTTAAAGATGTGTGTGCAAACTCAAAACTTTATCAATGTATTTGATTGTTTTGTTCGATTACTTTCTTCCATCTTTCAAGCAGCTTCATTATTCCGTTCTCGAAGAACTTTCCATATTTCTCGGCGAAAAACTGCTTTAGATAGATTTTAGACTTCCAGATTGTTGAATTTTTTTCATGAAAGTAATTCTGCAAGGAATGGAATAAATAATGATCTGATAGCGCAAGGTGTGAAGAATACGATGGATGAGGCAGAACGTTCCAGCCAGTTCCAATAATTTTCGACGAGTAATAAAAGAAATGTGAGGTCGGGCATTATCTTGGTGGAAGAAACCGTATAGATTTAATTTGTTCTTTTTATTATCTGATGACTTTTCTACGATATTCTCGAAGAACACGCACGAGTTGCTCGAATTGGTGTTTAGTAACATCTGGTAACATCGAATTAAGGAACTATCGATTATATCTATTAATCGACTTTGAAAGTATAAAGAAGATAATCGATTTTTTGATAAAACGAGAATCGTATGTCCGGTCGATTGTTGTCCAGCCTTGAAGGTGGCACTCGGTCAAAATTTGTTTTCGGAATTAATCCTGACATAACTTGTTGAAAACCGACTAACAATATGCAGAAGAATATTGAGATAGGGAAGGTAAAATAAATAATTATTCTGTAATGTATGTTATTTGTGAAAGAAGTCCAAAATCATTTATTCTAACCTCGAGTCGAATAGAGATATCTGACGGTTGGTTTAACATTATTGTCATTATGGGAATATTTAAAATTATTTTCATTTTGTTGTTCTATATAGAATATACATACAAGAATTGATATATAAAATATTTATATACTGTACTCCTTCAGTATCTTAGTCTTCCCCTTTTTGAGAACATAACCTTACTATTTATATCTATTAGCGTAATAATAAAGAAATAAGTTCGTTGAGATCATTTCGAGTAAGATAATAAATACAAGATGAAACTAGATTAAAATAAGGTATAAATATAAGAAGAATAAAAAAGAGAGGAAACAATAGGAATCGAGGAAGAAAATAAGTTAAAAAATATGTCTATTGTATTACTACCTTATAACTTATCAACAAACATGTTAGAATTAATAAACTGAAAGTATATATTATAGCCTGACGTCCGAATAAAAAAATGTTAAACTTCCCGTGATTCGTTAAATTTTCTTATTTGCAAAGAAATAAAGTGTATCAAAATTCTTGTAGAAATTGTATTATTTAAAAAAACCGAAACTGTGGGACAAAGGAATCGGTGCTAAGTTGCCAGAAGCGTATAAGAAGTTCTGGAAGGAATGGAAAACACCACCATCTGCGGTTCATTATATTGAGAAAAAAGGCAAATATGAAAGGAAGGATGAAACAGAGGAAGTGTATGTTTAAATATTTATATTCAGTTCCTGTTCGATAATTCTATTGTAATAACTTTGTTAAACATATGTTATACATATTACAATCTTGCTGGCAGATTTCCTGTACAAAATATACCGATACCTTTATTAAAGTGCAAGGAAGTGCACACAGGTATATGGGGAGGTGAAAATATTATACAAGGCTTTCAGAAAAAGGGAAAATTTAAGAGGAAGGTTGCACACTTTTGGATGCCTAGCGTAATGAGATCAGTTGTCTATAGTGAAGTTCTCAACGAATATATGAGAGTTGTGATTACCTTCAGACTGGTAAGATTAATTCATGAGAACTATGGATTTGATCATTATTTATTAAAGGTACGTTGAAATCTTTAATTTGGCTGATAAAGTAGCAAAACTTGCTTTGAAGAACACGTTTCGTGAGATTCTTTACTTTTAGTTCACGAATAAACTATTATTATTTACAGACACCGGCCTGCGACTTGCAATCTAAACTTGCATTGAAAATAAAACGCAAGATACTCATAACGTTAGCAAATAAGACCCTGTATCCTGACGATCCCGAGAAGCGTGAGGAGGTGTACTCAAAGTACCAGCAATACCTGTCAGCTGTAAGAATATTTTTATTTCTCTTTCACGTGTGATGTCTCCAGATTATTAGGAGCTAATTAAAATTATATATACTAAATGTGCAGAATTAAATTTGAGATGTTTGTATATTATACCTAGGATATGAATTTATCATAAAATCATCACCGCTATGTTAATATATTTTTAGTACACGAAGGAAGAAATAGAATGGTATGGATTAACGCTCGAAGAAGCCATTAAAAAATATTTGCGGCTGACGGCGACGACTACTGTACCTCTGAAGATTCAATATAGATCAGAATTAATCGCCAAACTCAAGGAGAATAAGATTAAAGAAGCTGAAGGTGTGGATGTGGTATCACCAGCGGAAACGTACGTGGATATTATACGCATATATTATTTACGTGCAGTCCAAGATATACGAGATAAGGGTGACAAATGAAATTCTCTTTTGCAGAGATCCTTCCTGGGTAACGAAGTTAAATCCTTTCTCCAAAAGTTCGAAGCGCGATTAAGTAATTTTGCTTATTATAGTATATAAATCAAGTCTGGCAAAATATTCAGGTTGATTAATCACAGGCGTCATTAAAATTTTCGGTAGTAATTGTTTAGTGGACACAATGTACATGTGACAACAGGATATTTTCTAAGGAATATATTAATGCGTACGTAATGGAGACAATAAAATATATATATTTAACAAAACCAATTCTCCGGTTTTGATTTGATTTGATTTTTTTTTGAGACAACCATTACATTATTTTTAACGACATATATACCAAGGCCGCTATTCCGACATATTTACCCATTGTCGGTTCAGTATTTTCCAATACTATGAAAGAGGTCACGTGGACCAGTTTTACGTGATTCTCTGAAATGCAACGTCACATCAAATATAAATGGAATTTTTTTTATGGTGTCCTTATAGCTTGGGGGCATAAAAACCGGAAAATGGCAAAAATGTATTAATGCAGGGAACTATGTAGAAAAATTATTTGTTTTCTTTATATTTTTATTTTTATCCAACAAATAATGAAAAATAAATTCAGGTTTATATTTAATTTGCCCTCGTAGTCGAAATTAATATATACTTTTTATGAAAAAAATATGTATAAGAAACCTATGTATAATTATATATAACTAACTTTATTATATTATTATTGTAAAGAATAGAGTATCCTGCAGAGTAGTTAAGGATGATATTCATATACATATGATAACTCTGATCTTGCAAAATACTTATAATTCACTCGCAACACGCGATTTGCACACATCCTTTTGGAAGGAAAGAACAAATTCTTTTACAACAATACCAATCTCGCGGTCGCTGCTAATTTAAGCTAAATGAAAGCACGGAACAATCAAATGACAGGTAAAAGCCACTCAGGAACGTACTTCCTCGCCGGTTCGTTCCCGCAGGATCCGAAATCCACTTGCTGACGTCAACATTAGCGATCTTTCTCGCTGGTGGCAAACGGAGCGGCGTAAGCTCTGTGCATCTGTCACTGAAATAACGTTAAATTTTTAATATAACAGTACTTTCGAGTGTTATCAGAGTTCTTAGACTTGATTCACCTGATATGCTCTCGCGTTCCCTCCAGTTTATGATAATCGCTCGTCCCTTGTCGATCGGGCTGTCACTTTCGTCGAATTTAATTGTTACTACAAACCTGTGGACTTCTGCAGTGATATTCGCTTTGATATTAACTTGACGTTATACAAGTTTGCTTACATATTAGGCATAATATTATATGTTTTTCTTCCGGAGAAAAGTATAACGCAGCAAAGATGTAACGTATTTTTCGTTTCATTCGCGCGACCACTAATGAGAAGACGCATAACTTGTCCTTTCCTGTTTTTTCTTTCATTCCTTTATAACATCTATTTCACGTACCAATAGTATTTTTACAGCAATGTCGTGCGCTTTGTTATTCGTAACATTATATAATAATGATAATTAATAATTACAATAATCATATCCTATGACATCCCACTACCGTTGATCTACACTAACGGGTTATGCGTGCGTAATTCCGCTCTCATCGTACTCTCGACTTTTTTTCTCTGCGTTTTAGCTTCGACCTATAACGACGTTTAATTAGAAGAGCACTTTTTCTGAGACGGCATAAGTTCGGTATTGTTAGTTTATTTAAATAGAGAGAGAGAGAGAGAGAGAGAGAGAGAGCAAAATCGATCCCATTGTGCGCGTTCTAATAGTGACGTCGTAGATTGTCCGCAAGAGATTAAAAAGTAAACGTTGGCGTGATTGAACGACGGATTTACTGTTGGCTCGTTATTTGGCTCGTAGCGTAGCGTACTTTGTTGTACATAACAGCCTATTCAACAAGCATACATGCTTCCCCGCGGAACGCGTGGATCGAACTCCACTTATGTAAAATATGTATTACACTTCGCTAAAAAAATACGGCTTCGTTGTACAAACATCCTCGGTAAGAAAGCTATAGCAACATGCTCTTTTTCATTTTTATATCTTTTTTTGCCCGCCACATTGCGGCAAATTTCATCGAGCACTCGAATCGACCGTAGATCCGCGCGAAATATGCACAGACCAGTATGGTAACAGTCGTTACGTCCCGTGGCGCAACATTAATTCCAATTTTTCAATCACTCGCGTTGTATCGTAATTGTAATTTCTAGTTACGAGATCTAAAAAAAAGAAAAAAACCCGAAAGAAGTAATATCCGCTAGATCTTCGCCGTTTGGTTAAATAATCAATAGTTATGATGCAGGAATATGTTGGCACGATGCGAGCGACTGAAAAATCCTACCCACTAAAGAGCGAGTAATGTTATATCAATGTTATAATTTCTCACTGCAGCAGTGTGAGTGCAACATAACGCATGTTGTACGTAACAAGTCACATCGTTGAATGGGGAGAAATTACAACGCTGATATAACGTTACTGCTGTTCGACGACGTTCACCGTACTTGGAAGAAAATCGGACAAATAAAAAGCATATATTCGGTGGATACTAATTTTCATATTTACTTATATCAATATACATTCAGTTTTCAACTGAAACATTTTTTTTTCAAATAAGAATATATACATTTTCTTGGAAGCGTAGTTTTTTGTGAAAGCAATTGTTTGTGTTCTTTTAAAACTAAGGAATGTAAATTTAAATAAACGTTTTATTAGTACTCAACCGAATAAATATTTTTTATCTCCTCGATATTTTTTTTTCTCAGCCCTGTTACTAATCCGGGCTAATAGACGTCGAGGCTGCCATGCCGATCTGTGCGTGTGCGCATTGTAATTTACGATTTTTCTTTATTTTTTTCTAATCTCGTTCGAGCGTCATTTCTTACTCGCGTCACTTAGCCTTAGAATTACGAATCTAAAGTATAAACACGACGAAGGCATACGCCGGTGATGTGTGCGTGAGCGAAAACCGCACGTACCGAGGCTGTAAGATCGCTAACGAACGTCTATTAACAAACTCAACGATACCCGACGACGTTTCTTTACCTGCGGAAGGTGCTGCGCGGTAAACGCGCGCTCTCTGACAATCAATGCGTGCAGTGTATATTATTATTGAATTATCGATTAACGTCAAGTTACCTCGCTTTACCCTACCGTAAGAAGTTGCGCAACTCAGTATCGCTTGACGAGTATATACCCACACCACTTTGTGCACATCTATGCGGTGAAAAAGTTCCGAAATGAGACGGACGAGACGAAAGGCTCGACGAGCTCAGCTCGACAGCAAGAATCCGTTCCACGTGGTTCTCGTTACGTCGACTCACTTACGACTAAGTCTTCGCGTAAATTTGGTCCTGGACTTGATTTGCAGACTTGTAGTCTTTTAATCTCTCGTCCGTTATTCCCTCTGCACTTCGTCGGTCCAAAGAACGCATTCTTGCGGATCCCATCGTCTCTTCCGCTTACCGCAGGCGTGTGCGTAGCGCGTATGCGTGCACGCAGACTTACACGTATATTTATATATATGTGTATATATATATATATATATATATATATGTATATAATATATATGTATAGGTATATCGTGTGATTTTTGTAACAATTAGTAACAAGTGGAACGCCCGTTCAATTTCGTCGTTTACGTTTAAATACAAGAGTACACGGGGAAGGTATTGCGGTAAAAATCACCACACGAAATTTTCTAACGCCGGACCATACCGGAATTATGACGTGTGTTGTAATCTTTACACGTCACTAAAGATTACAGCACGCATAATAATTTCAGATGTAGTTCCGGTATGGTCCAGCATTGCGAAATTTTCTGGTGATTCTTACTGCAATATCTTTTCTCCGTGTAACGACGAAGACCTGAGAGGAGACCGGCCTCCGACGCGAACGGGACCGGTAAGGTGGTCAATTCTCAGCTCACTTGTGCGAATGTAAGGCGAATGTGAACGTAAAATGAATCGAGACTCGAGAAAAAAATTCATGACGGTAACGGTTAACGTCGGTGTAGTAATCAAATCGGAGCCTGTAAATGTGCGTGTATATGTGTGTGTATTTAACGATACGCAATATGGAGTTCTCGTTTTTTTCCAGATAATTATTCCACAGAGTACTTAAAAAACGGACAAATCGGCCTGATTCAGTCGGTTATGGCACCGACGAGACACTCGCATTAGACCTAAACGCGTTGGCGTGTTCGAGCTCGTTGAACACTCGCGCGACGACAACGCAAAGCGCTCAATTTCAATGTCTACGATCTAATCTAACGTTTAATTTTTGTCCCTCTCTTTTCTTCCCCTTCTTATTCTCTTCTTTGGCCACAACAACAACACACACACGCGGTTAGCTTGCGCATGTTAATTGACTCGATGTTTTGTAACAGCGCATACGCTTTAATTAATAATAGTAAATCTCGCGCGCGAGTAACTTTCGAAAATTGGCTTGGCTAAATTAGCGAGGCACGTCATTCCGGGAAAAAAATTAATTGTACTTGGAGCCACCCCCGAGGCGCGTCCGCTTAGCGCTCAGCTAAGCGCTCTATTCAGCGATGCGAAGCTTCTTCTTCTACTTTTGTACACTCCGTTCCGTGCTCTCTCACGGAACACATTTAGCGTAAAATACGATCGTATCTCCGTCACGATGAGCCGCGATAACGCGATCGGTCTTTTGCCGATCGTATTGGCCCGGTAAACATCCGACTGACAGTAAAGTTATATCAATGTTATGTCATTTACTCAACGATGTAGTCGCTACGTACAACACACACAGACAGCAAACGTGATGATGTTTCAACGGCGTCACTGGCGCCCTTAATACGTCGTTAATACGTCATTATATTTGCAGTACATGTGCTATGTTGCAGGGCGTAAGAATCAACATCAAAATCGGAATACGTGAAATTATTTTATAGTTTAAACTAATTTAAATTAATAATTTAGTCATTCTCTTTGCACTGAGCACTGTGCAATTTGTAATATTTTACATAGTTTACACATTGTCTACGTGAGGAAAGTCTATGTTGATATCACGCAGGCAATACGTAAATCAGCCAATCAGCAGATCGTGATCTTAAAATCTACGGTACAACCTTGCTATATTGCACTTATATTGTTGTAATGTCACTGTCAGTCGGTGTTTAGTTGGGTACGTTTCGACGTTTCTCGAACTTTTCGAGACTTTGAACTACTCCGATCGCGCGATTTTTCTCAAACTTCCTAGTTGAGCTTCTCGACGCCGCAATTACCGTACAAGATCGTTTAATCAATAGTTTAACAACGAAATATTCTAGACGGACCGTATTTAATGGTAAACATGGCGCGTGAACGCGGGCTCTGTTTCGCAAGAGCTTCATCAGCCCAGCCGGAAGTCCGAAGCCCAAACATTGTACGGCCTCTCTCTTTCGAGGGCGCCGTCGTCTCGAAGCGAGGACGAGTTACGAGCAATAGCTCGCTGGTTGGAGTGTCCTTTGAAATCGCACGACCCGTTTGCGTATTCTGGTTATTCGAAAAGTAGTAGGACGGATATATTTACAAGTAGCGTGGAACAAAGGAGTAACAACTTTTTCTTTTAAGGCTGAGTCGACGGCTCGGTCTAAACCGAACCCGGTCAACGACTCTCTCGCTCTCTGTGACCTAACTAGATCTCTAAGAGTCCCATCTATAATATAGATAGAGGAGGAAAACTTGCACGACGATGGGGATACAACCGTGTTTAAGAGCGAATCGCGCCGGTTTAACCGATCATTTACTTAGAAAGTTCCTCCTTCTTGGCGAGTTACCTCAAGGTGATTCTAAATCATCAACTCCGTGTAACGAGATTCCCCTCCGCGGGGAATTAAATTCCTCCATTGCTATCGCTAAAGATGTCTTTCAGGCGATCTAAATTATTTCGCTGTTTACGTGAATTTTCAATGTACAGTTTTAAGATCTAAGTTTACGAGAGAAGTGAAATAATCAATGCGTCGCTCGCGACTTGGAAGAGAAAGAAACTTGGAAGAACGCGATTCTCGTCAAGATTTCTGGCTTTTCCTCTTGGTCTCAATCTCAAACGGATCTCGTCCGAAGGAATTAGTGACTCGCGAAACGATATCAGCTGCGTTCGGCATTGCAAATCGGCATAAATCTGAGATGCGAGCTAGCAGATGGAGAACGTGATTATGAGTCGTCGAGCAAGTCGAGCATGTAAATAAATGTCAAACGAGCTGTCATGGCTGCTGTCTCACACTTTAATCTCAAAGTAAAGTTGTGAATTTTATTAAAGTTAAAAATAGGTAATTATGTAAGTATATTAATATATTCGATTTCCGTTGATAAAATCTTATTAATAAATAAAACTAATTACAGGAGGAAACTGAATAATGAAGAAATCGATTTTATTTTAAACTTGATAGAAAAACGGAGAAATTTACCTTTTTCATTACATAAGTAATTAATAAATAATTATATAAATAATTATTATCACCAATTTCCATTATTTCATAAAGTTCACTGTATTTATTGATGAAGACATAATTTTAATTAACTCGAAGTCAAATTTTTGTTTTTCAGAGAATAGTTCCACAGATAGTTTCAAGAACACTAGTACAGTGAACTCATCCGTTATACTTTCTGAACGCAGTCAGTTATAATAAATTATATAAGACAGACGACTTACATTTTCGCGGGCGAACGAGCTCGACTTGCTTTGAAAATATTAACGAGCACAGATGCGACGATACGGAGCTGAAAAATATGAATTGCCGACTGATTTTCGAAGTAAAAGAGCAATTCGGCGTCCTCGACTTACAATGCCGGACGCGCGGCTATTCGTAATTATACTATTTGTAATTAGAACTACGTCGGGGAACGGTCCCGGTCTTCCTCTAGGAGAACGAGTTGACGGGCCGATTTAGAGACACCTTGCGTAGCGAAGGAATTACTCGCTTACAACCGAGAACCACACAGTCCATCCTGATAGACCGCTCGGTTATGCTTGTTACAACGACGTCTCCATGCTGAAATTCCTTCGTTTGGTGTTCTCCATTCTGTAATCCTCCGTCCTGTAATCCTCCGTTCTGTAATCCTCCGTCCTGTAATTCTCCGTTCTATAATCCTCCGTCCTGTAATCCTCCACCCTGCCGTTGAAGCTTCTACGGAAGTTCCTGTCGAGACGCGCGACTTTCGGGCGCCGTTCCGTGAACGATCTGGTCAGGCCGGCGCACTGGTGCCTCCTGTTCAGCGAGCGTAGATCAATCGGGCGACGGTCACCGGTCGACCTGTCGTACTGCTCGCTCGAGGTCCTTATCATCGACCTCCTGCCGGCGTGCTCGGAGAACAGGCTGTTGTGGGGTGGAAGGGAGACGTTGCTTCGATACGGCGTCTCGTTGGTCTGGAAGTCGTCCATGCGATCCCCGTGGTCCACCGACGGCAATCTGTGCTGAAGTAGTGGATGCTGGTGCTGATGCTGATGCTGGTGTTGAGCGTGCGAATGGAGGAACGGATGCATCACCGGGCGCTCTTGCTGGACGTTGTACACGCGACGATGCCGGTTGTAGTCGGGAACACGTCGCTTAGCTTCCCGATCGGCCGTCGACCGTGCGAGACGCGCGAGAACCGGCGTCGGGTTCTCCCTGAGGTTGCGCTCCATCGAGCTCCTGCCCGGCACGAGGTCCTTGCCGCCGAACGGGTCGCTGCTCGGGATCTTTTGCAGAGGACTGGCGAAGATGAGCGTTCTATAAAGATCACATCGATCGACTTTAACCCTTTGAGTGCCGCGGAGCCGCGCGGCTGAAAAGCCTTCTATGCGGCGGGGAACGCGACTCGTTCCCGTGACCGGCGATGACGGGCAGAACAGAGATGCGTAAGCGTTTCTATACTCACAGCGCGATATAAAGCTTACAACTGAGGCTGACAAGCTGAAAGAGCGAACGTGCAGATAAGAGCCGGTAGTTCATAGCGAAACAGCGAAGCACACCGTACGCGCCGTACAGCAGCACTCAAAGAGTTAGGAAATTGTTCGGTTTTGGAGTGTGTGCGTGCCGAAGTTAAGGTAATCGATGGTATTCAACGACTCGACGAGACAAGGGTGTCAGTCACGCGCGAATGTTACATGACAGCTCCCGGCGCGCTTGCAAACGGCGATGCGTGTTGCCTTAACTTCGAGACGCGGAGCAAACGTTAACTGTCATAGCGAAAACAAAGGGGCAAGCTGAATAGTTACATCGCGATAAAACAAAACCCACATTCTCTCTTCTTTCATCTTTCCTCATATTTGCTCACTTTTCCTCATTAACTCACATTCACTTCATTCGTTTCCTTCATTAGCCCCATCTTCTCTCTTATTTTCCAATAATCTTTCCCGTTTTTTTTTTCTTAGTTTTTTTTCCTTTTTTTTTCTTATCTTTTAATATTCTCTCTCCTGATTTCCGTTCTGTTTTAATTATCGCTCTGTTTCGTCCCTCCTTAATTTTCTCTCATTCAAAACTAATCTTTCTCATTCCCTATTATTTTGTTTTGTTCTTACTTATTTCTCCTCATTCACTGTTGTTAATTTGCATTCTCTTTTGCCCCATCATTTCCTCTCATTTTCCTTTCTTTTCTCACAGCTCCCTTTGATATCTTTCAATCTCTTTCAATTGAACTTCATTAGCTTTCAAATTCGTTTTATTCTTCTGCATTGTTTTATTAACTCTCCGCTCCTCTTTTCCATTCTCTCTCATCCGGACCGAATAAAAGCAAGAAACAGCGATTATTGAACTAATAATAGCAGTAAAGCCGACGCATACATTTTACGTTCACAGTAATTACACACAGCATGGCGATACACAAATGAGAAATGGCAAGACACAGACGTTTAACGTCGAGCTTCAAGTAGCCTAGTCGCTCGGAAGGGGAAGGAAAGTCGTGCGGTGTAATTACCGAAAGAATTTAGCACGGAAACAACAGGTAACTTACCTGGTGCCTTCCCTGTTTTGATCGCCGGCCGGGTACGGCCTGTCCCCACCAACCACCATAAACTCTTCGAACGACGGCATCCTCCTCCTGGGGTTCGCGAAGTTCTCCCTCATGCGCGACCGATCGGCGAACCTGTCGGCCCAGACGTCGTCCTTCTTGCCTCTGCCGAAGGCGTCGACGCCCTCCAGGCCTCTGTCGGCGGTCTGATCCGCGAGGTTCTGGTACTCGTCCGCCGTCACCAGGGTGTACCGCCGCCTGTTCTGCTTGAGAATCGACTTGAGGCAGAAGTACGTCTTCGAGTTGGGCAGCTTCCAACAGGCCTCGTTCGATATCGGGTTCACGGTGATCCTGCTGCGCGCGGCCTCGGTCCTCGGGATGGCGCCCTTGTTGCTCATGTACGCTCTGCTGGATACGCTCTCCTCGTCGAGGGACAAAGAACGGGAGTGGGAGAGCGAGGGTGGCCTGGGCACGGGGGTCCACCTCTGATGCCCGCCGAAGTACGGCCTTTCGCTCGGCAAATTCGCCTCCGCACTGGCGCAGCCGGCTTTGCCGCTCCTCATCGGCTCCTCCTCGTTCTCCAGGATGTTCTCCAGGCTCTTCACGTTCTCCTTCAAGTATGCGTTCGCCGGTTCCGAGCGGGATCGCAGGTTCGGCTCGGAGATGTTGCAGGGTATGGTCTGCTTGTCCCTCTTGGGCGTCACGCCGGTGACGAAGTCGACCGACGAGGTCCGCGAGCTTCTGCCGGACTTGGCGCGCGCATGGTCGTCCGAGTTGATGGTCTGCGTGCTGATGGACATCCTGCCGCAACTGCCGCACTTGCTCGGCGACGCTCCGCTCTGCAGGTTGTCCATCGAGCGGGGCGCCCGGTTCGCGGAGGGATGCAGGCGACCGTCGGCCGTGGTCCTCAACGTCGCTATCCGGCTCTCGAAGGTGTCGTCGTCGTCGTTCACCACCCGGTGCGTCGGTGGTGGGCTGACGGGTAGGTGCTCGCTGCTCGACGTGATCTCGATGTAACTGCGCTCGTCCACCCGGATCTCGTAGCTGTTGGTGTTGCTGTGACACGGACAAGGGCAGTGGTACTCGCACGGGGTCGTCAGGATCGGCTCGGCCGGGTCCTCCATGTTGCAGGAGGTGGTCGCGTCGGCCGAGTTCCCGGCGGCGTTCACGACGCTCACGACGTTCACGTTCTGGTGGCTCAGCTGCTCGGCCCGCTCGTAGAGAAGCGCCTCGGAATAGCTCGGCACCATGTCCGTCTCCACGTCCGCCTGAGTCTGAGAACTTTGCCAGTTCTCATGGTCGCGCTCGACCTCGTTGCTGGGCGCCGGGTCCATCAGCAACGCCTCGCTGTAACTGGGCGCCAGCATGTAGGAGCCTGGCTGGCTGAGCTGGCTCATGGACGCGTGGATGGGCTCGCCGGACGTCGGTGTGTCGTAGTTCACGCCGAAGAGCTTGGTGATCTGGCGGGGAGAGAGGAATGCTTTGCTCGGCTTTTGCACCAATTCGCGCGAACATACGCGCACACACTCGGACCGAGAAGTATCGACGGTCGGAAAGGGTTGTTGATGTTTACCTGATAGTCGGCATATTGCGTCTTGTACTCTATGATCACTCTCAACGGCCAGCTGAGCAGCAAGGCACTCAAGCACCAGTAGACATAGCGGTTCGTGAACCAAGGGTTACCGAGAACGGCGACCAGCATTGTGGAATTGACATTGTTTCCGATGTCGAGACCTTCTCGCATCTCCAGGTAGTCATCCCTGATTTCCTGAAAGAGCCGTTTTGTATCTAGGTATACGCACGGGGAGGTTAAAGGTTCGTCGAGTTAATTGGTGACGATGAACGAACCAAATCGCGTCTTGGCCGAGGGAAACAGAATTATCGATTTTTGTGAACCAAATCCGGTATTATTTTTAAGAACCGGAAGATACAGTTTCCCTCAACGAGAACGCGTTTGGCTCGTTCACCGTCACGTTAATTTAATCTTTCCTCCCCATGCGTCAATGCGAATATACACAAATGCGAAGTCGAAGGGTTTCGAAATGACTGAAGTCGCTTCACAACAACTGAAGTCGCAACAACAAGCTTGCAGAGCCGCTTTTCTTCCGCCGAGCGCGGAAGAACGACAAAGAAGTCGCCTCACGTGTCTCCGTACCTGTTCGGCAAAAAATCTCGATCGAATCTCCTCGAACTCCGTGGCCGAAGTCATGTTTGAAAAGGCGAAGCCCTTGGTGAGCATGATCTTCGTGATCGGTATCTTCGCCCCGAGCACCAGGTCCTTGCTGATGTCCTTGACGCCGCAGTAATGGTAGTAATAGGAGGAAGTGGCCACATGTGTATTCACTCTTTCGTAGTAGACCTACGGAGCGGGAGGGTGAGGCGGAAATATGTTCGGCGCGTCCTTCACCCTTCCGCCATCTGTGACGTCACCGTGACTGTGTGTATCCGCAGCGTACAGAAACGGAATGTCCAATGGTATCGCGATTCTTATCGAGCCGTAAAGGACGCCTTTGAGCGTCGATGAATTTCACAGCGTGACTTTCGTACATCCGACGGATAACGTCTTTTAAAACGGCTTAATATATGCGCATCACGACCCGACGAAAGTGCGAGGGAAGAAACGTAGTCGTTCGGGCCACGCAAACGTCGAGAAGATAACTTCTCAGGTGTCGAGAATCTATTCACAATCGACGCGCTAATTTCTTTCCGCCTAACCGATTCCTCCTTGACTTCGACGGAGCGGAAATCTGCCCCGATAGGGAAACATCTGTGAAATTACTACATATGACGAGATCTTGTGGGAAATTCGGGATGCCGCGATTATGTGAGTATATTTAAGAAAATACATGTGGAAATATCGACCTTTTATAAAATATTGATTACTTTTCGCGCTAATTGCGATAATTGATTTCTAGCTAAATATTATGACGAAACAGTAGCGATATGGTGAATCATCTTAGCGGAATATCGTTGCGAAATATCTCGTCGGTGATGCTGTATCCCGCGATGTTTCCACGATTTTTACCTATCGGGGTTCACTTCCAAGCCCCAACCCGCGTCAACTTCTGATCCGGTTCTCTCTCTCAAAAATCTCATGTACACGCATGTGTGTCGTGTCGCGCGCCGAAACTTCGCGGAAAACGCGCTTGCTCGGATTTTACATTCAACGGCGGAAGGATGAAGAAGGTGGCGAGCGTCCTCGGCGAAGACCGCCGGAGCGGCGAGATGTGTCACCTGCGTGGTGATGTAATTATCCCCGTTCCTGTAACGCGTGATCTGCCGTTTTCTGCGTGCGTAGTGGTAGGAAACCGCCCTCCACCATATAGTCGGCCGTGCCATCTTCAGCTGCGCCAGTTTGGCCAACACGCTGTCCTGACTCTCGGCGTGCAACAAATCGATTCTGATGGGCGAATGGTAGCACTCCACCAGATAAACTAGATATAGCATTCCCATAAATGCCACCTATAGGACAGAGACACCAGAGAGGGTGACAGAGAGGAAGAGAGAAAGAGATAGAGGGGGGGGGGGGCAGGAAAGAAGAAACGGAAGATGTCAATGACGGTGAGAAGAAGCAAAAGGAGAAATAAGACTGGTATTCATAGCCGGCTCTTATATTTAAGATGTTATATTTAAGTCTTAAGTTCGGATACTGAAACGAGCCATACAGCATCTGGAAATGAACTTAAGACGGTCTTAAATAGAAAATCCGACTGTGAATATTGACCTCTGAATGGTCAGCGTGCATCCGAACGTGCGAGACGTTGCGTCAATGTACAGATTGGGTTGCCTACTACTCGCTTTGCTGGAAGATATGCGTACTCAGCATGGTATATTAGTTTACAAAACGGCTCGCACTCGTGTTTTCCAACAAAAAGAACGTGATAAGTATGTGGAAATCGTTCCGTGAGCGTGTATGTTTCCAAGCGCGCGCGCCTGCCGGCAAAGCGAGTAGGCAACCCGTTGTAATGACCTGTGTGTTGATGCAACACTCCGCACGTGAAAACGAAGAAAGGAAGATATCGGTGTGAAGTAATAGGTGCTTCATATCTGGTAACGTAAATTGACACGAGTCAACTTCCAGTTTAGCCGTCCGATTAATCAAATACAGCAGATGGCACAAATTCCATTTACAGATATGAGAGAAGATAATGAAGAAGGAGATAGAGAGAGAGAGAGAGAGAAGGTGAAGAGACAAGAGATAATGATGAGAAGAGTGAAGGAACAATAGTCAAATGGCACGTGTTCAAGTGTGTGAAAGTGAAGAAAGCGAAGAAATGAATGTTTTCCATTTAGTAACAATTACAACATCGATCGATATATGTTACAAAATAAAACGCGGCCGTTACTTCATATCGATCCCTTTGTTCATTTTCACGCACACCTGAATGCATCACTGATTATTGTCCCTTCGCTCCTCTCATCGACATCGTCTCTCTCTCTCTCTCTCTCTCTCTCCCTCCTCTTTCTTTTTCCTTCTCTCTGTGTCATCCTCTCCCATGTGTGTCTCTGTCGTGTAGATGGGCTTCTATGGGAATGCTGTGTTCGATTGATACGGCGAATAAACGAGAATTTGTGTTGACCCGATTGTGTTACTACGTGGAAAGCAGCCGATGACAGCGAAAGAAGGGGACGACGTCCGCGTTTCCGTCTCTTTTTCTTCGATGTACTTACCGGAATGTATATGTAGCCCTCGTCGCAGGGCGACGTTATGTGCTTCGAGCTTCTGATGGGGAACTTGGCGTAGTTGACCATGAGCTAGGTAGTAAAAAATAGGGGCGAGAGTTTATTTATGGGATTGCGAAAGAGAAAGAGAGCGAGAGAGCGAGAGAGAAAGGGGAAAAGAGTCAGCGAGAGAAAGGCGCACGGAAAGGAGCAATTTTTCTCTTTCTCTCTCTCTCTCTCGGAGAGATCGGCGATTGTACACGTACCTTGGTGACGTTGGTGCACCTACACCACGTTACCGCGGCGATGCAGATGTATATCAGCAACGACAGCAGCAGGCATTTGCAATTCGGCTCCCTTTGCAGCGCGCCGCACAGCGTCTGGGCGATCGGTCGCTGCTGAGGGCGGTGAAAGATTAATGCCTCGAGGTCGCCGGGCATTTGGAGGGGAGCAAGAGCTGACGTGAGAGCGAGCGTTCGCGCTCATGGAAAAATTAATTGCCCACCGAATAACTAACGCGATGTCTAATAAATCTGCTGGAAATCTCCCTCGGCGAAGTTCTCTCACGTCTCTGCGTCAATAATAGTGGCTCTTCACGTTCTCGAACGCAAAGACATGTTCGGTCGGTTAATAAAAGCAGCCATCATGTAGCCACCCTGTAGCGATTCGTTTCCCCGTAACGAGACCACGTATCGTGACATCTACGTATGTGTGTGTACGTGTATGTATGTGTGTTTATGTGTGTGTGTGTGTGTCGTATCTATGTGTATGTGATGTTATTAAAAGGTGGTTTAGAACTTTGCAGGCTTGCTGTGTGATAAACTCGCTAACTGGACAAAAAATGCTCACACGAGGGAACTTTCGTTGGAAGGTGTCTCTCTCTCTCTCTCTCACCGATTTTCATGGGCTTTGGATACGCTTGTAGAACCCATATAGTCGTATTATCGAACGTCAAACACATAGTCACATACTATAGATTTTCGTCTATATATATATATATATATATATAGACAACGTATGAACTATCGGTTTACCTCGATAAACGACACCGGTCGTTCCTAAGCCCTTATTCTGAACGCATGTTCGGCACGTTTAAAACGTAGCAGTTTCCGATTACAAGTTCCGTTTTTCCTATACGAACGACATGTGCAACATTGTTACACGGCTTGAGAGAATTAAAGAGACGTGAAAAATCAGTTGCACAGGTGTTGCTTCGCCTTTCCCTCGCTTCTATCCATTGTATATATCGTATTTTTCCGGGTACTTTAATTTTTGTTTATACGGCTTCAGCGTTCAATATAGTATTACTGTTATTATTATTATTTTATTTTATTTTTAGCGTTTGTGTGCATTGCGCGTCTAGAATATGGCTCTTAGGTGGACAGTTAGAACGGATGAACGGATGCTCTCGCGATATTTTACCCACGTACTTCCTCGTTTTCCCGATTCATCATGGTCGTGCGGCCGAGCCAATCTTGAATGATTATCTGCCGTCGGGAATGAAACTGCGTTACTTCAGCGTCTTTCCCCCGCTTCGTTTATTTCCCGCTAAATTGCGAGCTTTCCTTCTCTCTCCAGCGACCCTGCGGTAACAACAACCACCACATTGACCCTGTTGTCGAAAATGTTTATTTGACGTTCGAATGACCTCAACTTCATAATGCTCGCGCGGTATCGCGATATTGCGCCAGTGTGTTTAATGGGCGAACTCATCGGAGGAACGACTCTACTGAGGATTTTACCGTCACGGCGAAATCGTCGTTATTGATGCGTATTCACAAGGACAGCAGGAAAATTCGGCAATTATTTCGACGTACGCAGTTGGGTCTAATCACATTGACGTTGACGTATGTTGTCAAGGCCGTGTCGTTGATTAGCAAATTACTTTTGTGTTACTCGTCGAATTGATTGAAACTCAGTATACTTGTAGAGTAATCAAAAATAATAGATACATATTTTTTTATATCGGCAATGGTGCAGTTTGAAGAATGAAAACTGCTTTCTCGAAATAGCCCCTTAGTGGTTATTCCTGTGTTCAGCAAAGAGCGAAATAACACTGTTTTGGTTCGCCAGGTCGTCGATATTGAATCTACTATTTTGAATTCTATAAGTTTTATATCGGATTTGCTTTCAGCGACATGGAAACCTTCTGTCATCTCCAAAACTCAAAAATAGCTCCGATGACGTGAGCTTAAACGCAACGAGTTAATTGCTCGTGCTTATAAATACAAGAGGTACCTTTTACCTTTAAAATTGCACCATTGCCGATATAAAAAAAAATACACGTCTATTATCTTCGACTGCTCTACAAGTGTGCTGGGTTTCAATGAATCCGGCGAATAACAAGGGTAAGTTTACTAATGAGTAAGTTTCTTCCGAAACTTACTTCTGGCGGTCGTGTTCAGTGTTTATCAAAAAGTACTTGACAAATTATGCTTATTCGAACAATTGTTCCCCTTAAACGTCTCACATGGGAATTCTGCGGGAGGGTTGTTTCATTATCGCCATGCGAGAAACTTGGGTGTTATATTTGTGTTATTGAAGTATTATATCAGTCGGTCACGTGCGTGCAAGAATAGGAATACGTGCGGGTGGCGGAGAGGCTTAACTCCCCTCTGCATCCCCGCCCCGAAGAAAACCCAACTTTAACGAACCGAACCTAACCCAATCCCATCCCAACCTGAGCTGATCACTATTTATAGTCTCGCCTGTACAGTATTTATACACAGCGTTATTAATTACAAATAGATGTCAGCAGCAGTGGTTTCGCTACAATGTGGCGAGTGTATCGCCAGGAATAGAGATTATTTTTCTTTCGCCGAAGAGATTATCGCATATCGAGGACCAAATTCGCTCATAGCGAAACTCCGTTCTGCTTTGTTCCCAAATAAAAAGTAACGCCGCATAATTCGTCACGCTGATGGAATTTCCTTGTCATCCATGCGAGCGTCCATGTTAGGCAACGACGCTTTCGCCGCGGTAGCAAAATTCTTTTTCCCCGCGCGTATTGACATGCTAATCGTCCGCTCGGAAGCGATTTGTGTCACCGCGCCTTTATGTCTCCTTTTGCACGCCAAACGCGACTTTTATCGGCGGAATTTATCGGCGCTTCCGGCCCGGAATATTTCATCTATTTTTTAGCGAAGTCAGAAGAGCTGTGGCCCCCGAGGTGTTTCGCTTCGCGTCTTCATGCGCCGTCTTAACTTTCTCTCTCCTTTTTTTTTCCCCTTTTCAGAGGACCTCGACGGGGATGATTTGTTCCCACCGAATAACGGAGACGTTGTTTCCTTGTTTACGACGTCTCTCGCATATTTTTATTCGAATTCTTGCGGCCGCGCGAGAAAACACCGTAGGCCCCCGAGACGAACGAGCTGAAACGGCCGGTAGTTTTAGGCACGTGCACGCGTTTCCAGGGATCCGAGGATCGCGGCGTGGGCGCGTACGCGACGGTGCGAACTTAATCCCGCTGTCACCTAATGCCTGTGCGCCGATTACGCGCGCGGCATTCTATAAAAAGCCACCCCTATATAACGACGCGCAAAGTGCATTCCAGTAGCCAGTGGCTACCACGGGGCGCCTCCAGCGCCGTGCCTCCGCGCGAAAAATTCTCGGTTCACACGGCACGTTAGACCGACATGATAAAAACGCGGAAGGCATCCTCACAGATGATCGCCTGACCGTTGCAGCGGATGGAGAAAAAAAAATCGTCTCATTAAAATCATCAAACGTCTGCGTGATTTTCGCTTCGTTCGAGTCGGAATCGAATTTCAAAAGCGAACAGTCCCGCGGTTTCGCTCCTCGAAAGCTCCCTTCTATCGATTATCACGGACGCGTTTTTCGAAACAAGCACACGTCCCCGTGACGTAAAGATGAAGAAGGGTTGCGAGATACTTTTATACGTGCCAAAGAAGCATTTCAAGGAAATAAACGCGACAAGTAGCCACCGCAGCGTAAGACGTAAAACGCGTGTCTCGTGACGGATTGACGAAACGTCGGGGACGCGCGATCAGCTGTGGCGATACCGCGCGAGCTCATTACAGGTGTGCGCGAAGGTTAATACGCGTGTCGCGCGGTCATCATGCAAGCGCCCTAGCGCACCATCATACGATTATCGCGCTTTACCGTCAGTTGGGGAGACACCTTCGGCGCACGACGAACACTGGTGGCTGGCGGACAGGGCAGAGGATTCTCCCGGTTGAACGGTGCGGGTGGACGGACGAAGCCTGCGGGATGAGAGCGGATGAGAGACAGCGTGGTCGAGGGTGGCAGCTATCGGGCGACGGTGTGTCCTGGACGAGCACGGCTCCGCGACAACGCTTCATAGCGCGTCGCCACGACACATAGCCGCGGATTCATTCTCTCTCTCTCTCTCTCTTTCTTTCTGTATGTGTATGTGTGTGTCTCGTCGGGGAAGGTGTCGCGCGCGCGCGCGCGCGATCACAGCTGCCAGCAGCGTTCGACGGTATGGCGGTGCCCCAACTGACGGGGTGGCCGACGCTCGGCGCTGACGCCGTCGGTGGGGGTTCCGCCGCGTCGGCGTCCTGCGCGCTCGTTTACCTACTTGTGTATGCCAACTCTAACCCCCTCGGCGGCACCGCCCTCGAGTCGGCAGCGCGCTTTTTCCACCCTCGAAAGGGAGAGCGAGACTGAAGAATCCCGGAAGAAGCGCCGTATAATCGCCCAATTTTACGGCGGCCGCTGCCGAGGGAGCCGCTGCGGCGAAATTGCGACAGTCGGGAAGCGGGATTCCCCGGGTATGGAACGGGATGGGATTATTTCAGCACGCTCACGAGGATGGTTTACCGATCGCGCGAGAAGGGATACGGTGCGTGTATTTATAGCCGGTGGAGTCTCTCGTGAGGGTGCTGTTTCTTCAGAGAGGAGTCTTTTCTACGGATTTTGGTATTTGGAGCGACTCCAAGTTCACCGGCGTCGGGCCCTGATTGAAGGATACACGAAGATTCGGAAATCGCCCGGACAATGCGATGTCAAAAGTCGGAACATAAGACGTCTTTAAGACGTCTTAAAGATCTCTTAGAGACGTCTTATATCCTGATTTTAGATATCGTGCTGTCCGGCCGGTGAATTCACTCTTGAGAGATATTAAAGATCATATATTTACATACACACACACACACACACACACACATACACAAAGATTTTCCATGTATCCAGGAAGTTTTCCCGGGGAAAATGCGAATAATGTCCTCGATAGACCAAAAGAACTACGTCACGGCCAGGCTCGTTATGCTAATGTTGCTAGTGTATATATATAGCAAACACATGGTCGCGATAACATCCAGACGCGTATAATGAGAGATTGCATGTGAGCGTTATACAACTGTTGGGCGAAACTTCGAGATGGGATCGGTCACGCTTGTTAACTCAAGCATGATTTTTCCACAATGAATTCACTACTTAAATACTATCGACACCCGCCGACAGGTTTTCCAATAATTCCCAAGAGATAATAAGAAAGAAGTGGCGGGAGGAGAGGAAGTGGAAATCAATTGTTTGCTGTCGTGTAACACCAGTACAGTACAATTGAATAGAATACATTTCGATGCGACATAATTAATTAGTGTTTAAGTTTGAATTAATCAATCACATTAATTTTACGCTGACCTACTATTCCACTCTTAAGCTTACTGACACACTTCTTCTGTAACAATTCTTGGAAGCTTAAGTAATTTTGTTCATATGCCGGTTTCTAGTCTTCTTAACACCTGTTTTCCGTTAAATGTCAAGCCGTCTGAGTGACGGATCGGCTGTTTTGAGGCATCATTGCCGCTTCTTCGAATAATCAACGGTCATGATGTGCGAACACTCAGACACGATGCGTGTGATCGAAAGTTTTTTTAGTGATCCTGTATTTAGGAAGGGTCAGGAGATAAGGGTAAGGTCGGTAAAGGGATGATAAACGAGTCCCAAATTGACCTTGGAGACCTCGTGCGGCAGGAGCGAGGAACTCCGCATTCAGGTCCACCAACGTCGAAACGGAAAACACCATACCTGTGTGCAGGTGGGCGCGTATGTTACACGTGTGTGAACACCAGTGCGTCGTTCGACGTAGTTACAAGGAGGTTGGATAAGGACCGTCTATCGATCGCCGTCTTTGTCTTTCTCTCGATCGTCCGTTGTTCGCACAAAGCCGCGCGGCCTTTCTTACCTCTAAATAAACACTCCCCCCTCTCCCGGCTGTCCATGTGTTGCTTTACTCGCAAGTCTGGAAGAAAACGCTTTCGAAACTCTCGGACGATCTTCGGAAGACAGTAGCGTAACAAGGCCAGCAAACGCCTATTTCTTAAAAGTATCATATTTCTTTGATTACGAATTTATGTGTAAAAGATTTCATCAATGCTGTCTTATTTTCTAGGCATAGTAATATTAGAGATTTCCAATTAGGCGCATTGTTTTCGAATATCTGTGCATCATTTTGAATATTTGTGCCTCACTATTGCTTTCCCGGTGAACATCTGTTATATAAGTGTTATATAACTGTTATATAATACATGCGTTATATCCCAGACAGCGCAATGTTCAAAATCGGGACATAAGTTCTCTACCATTTCGCAATATTCGCAATATTCGCGATAGTTGTTAAGAGATTAATTAAAGAAGATCGGCGAATGAATGAGTGAGATGCAGTGGGACGAGTTCTGTGGACGTCTTAAGGAACATGTCTCGGGTTCGTTTGCCCGAGTTGAAATTTCAGTTCTACATCAATCCTATTCAGTTCTACATTAAGTCTTCAAAAGGTTTTCTATTGAGGTCTTCCATTGAATTCCCTTTAACACAGGGAATTTAGTCCTCCAGAGCTTAAATTTTGATTCCACGTTAAGTCTTCAAGCGGACGAAACGTCGATAACTTTCCCATTTATAGCATCAAAGGAGCACGATAGAAGATCTTTTGAACACTTAACTACTAGAACTGAGTTCGACTTAAACTAGGACTAAAATTCCGACTCAGGTACATTCTTCTGGCAATAGCGGGTATAGGCGTGCGGCCCAGCATCAGGCGCATCACGCCAGAGGCGCGCTGCTCGCAGCGTTATTCCGCCTCTTGCAGTCTATCGATTCAAGTGCAATTGATGTTTGTTGATGACCTTAATGATTTCATTTGGAAGAAAAATTGCCCTTATTATATGATGCTACTTTCGACGCTCAAACGATCGCGGGAAAACAATGACGTATCTCGTGAAGTTTTAGAAATATTGGCCCGTAACGCTTTTAATTATTATACGTGAAATAGTCTGTATATTGAACGTTATTCGAGTGCGAATTGTGTGAATGTGGGAATCGCAAGATGACGGGGATTTAACGGGAAACTGATCATCCGCGGGCACTGTTTCATTTCGATTCGATGCTGCAACCATAGGCGGAACAAAGGCGCGTTTTGGCGCCGTCTCGACGGCTATCTATTGATTATAATTTGAGACGAGATGGTAGACGTGAACAAGTGCGCATGTATCTCGAAGTATCTGGACAGTAGGCGTGAGAGAGGGAGGGAGGGAGGGCTGTCCTCCGCGAAAAATATAACCAGATGCATCGGACGACGGATATGTCAGCTAATTGTTATTATTAATTACCGCTGGTCGCGCAACTCAGATCAGATTAAAAGCGTTTCCAAGGCGAATTTATCTCGCCGAATTACGAATGTGTAATTTGCTCGATAGAGGAGTCTGCTCTGTCGTTGAATAAATCGAGGTGGAGGCCCATTATCCGAACTATTCCGCGCTGTTCAAACTTTCTATTATCCGAATATAATGGCGGATATCCTCGCAGAGGAATTTCTTTCATCGAAACGGGAACATCTCGGGACGATCTTCGCTTACCCGGGACAAATGTGCTTTCCCGACTTGGCGGCACCCGGGCAATTAGAAAAAGGACGCGGGCGACTGGACGTGCGAGAAGAATGAGCGCAATTAAATTAAATATGTCTGAGAATGTGCGCGATTTATGCTGCGTTCCGATATTCGCCGTCACTGAATCACTGAATTACTGAAAATTACTGAGAATATATATAACATAAAGTATAGATTTTCAGTACTGCGGAAGAAAGATGATTAACTGCAGCAGCTAAATTAAATTGTATACATGAACACCTAAATCTTTAGCGACGCAAGCAATTTTAATTGCTGCAGCAACAAAACAGCTTGCTGCTGAAGTTTCAAGTGACCTTATATACAACTAATTTAGCCACTGAAGCTAATCTTTTTATTCCGTGTGGAAGTGAATATCGGGGCTCAATCTTAATAGGTGTGTGAGGCATTTTCAGTAGATTTTTTACATATAAACTACGCTTTTTCATAAGAGTTTCGAAGATAACGTTTAAAGATAGTATTACAGTCCCTTTTCATCGTACATTAAGGTGAAACATCCAAATCCCTGACCAGAATCTCTTATTGTCAACTTTGGTTCAGCGTCACGTGCCTATTATATTGAGTTGGTTGCAAAAGTTTGCTCCCAATTTTTAATCAAAATGTGCATATAACATTGATTTATTTTAAAACACAATCAATCAACTAAATACGCGCGTACCGTAATGTTTCGTTTAGAAAGTAAAATGTGTACGGAACAGCGTAATGTAGCATGTCCTTCTCGGAGAACGCTCTGTTTAATTCCACGTGTCACGTCTTTAGTTGGCGTCATAATGTCGCGAATAGAGATAGAAACAGAAAAAGGCGAGGGACGGTCCAAGAGCGCTAAATGAAATTCCCGATTCTGAAAGACCGTGCGACAAATCTCTCGGTTGTCTCTCTCTCTCTCTCTCTCTGCATTTTACAGGGGAAATCTTCGATCACCCAAAGAACGCGCCCGCGACCGATTTCGCCCGCGCGATGCCGCTTATTAATGGCGATAAACAATGATTCTTTAAAGAGACAGGTCTGCTTTAATATTATTTATGAAAGCGCCGCGGCAGATCTAGGAAACCGCTCTCCGGCACCCTTTAAACGATCTGACCTTATTTTTTCAGAGCAATCAATAGGCGAGGGTTCTAATAAATACTTGGGCAGATCGATAAGCAGGCAAGATCAACAATGTGACGCTTGAGCGGATTTGCGACGGAGTACGTATACATGCACATGTGCGATGCGGATATATGAATTTCCGCTTTTAAAGGTTGTACCTTCTCTGTTTTCCCCCGCTTCTTATGCAATCTCCGGTAAACAATGTCCGTGCGAACAATCCGTTACTGATCGGAGGAGGAAGTGAGAGTCGTCACGCCGACGAAAGGGATACTGGCCGCGCTGTCTCGGCTAAACATAATTTCACTTTTTTGGAGCACAGCCAGAACCGCATTTTGTCTGATAGACTGACCTTTCAACCGTTCAATATATACATGTATGTGTACGGAGCAAGCATGTTTTAATGGAAACAGTTGGATATTTCGGAAAGTCGCTGGGATATCGAAACATGTTTCAGACCGCAATTGTTACCGCAAATGAACTTTGAAAGGGATAAATAATAAATCTAAATAAATGAAGGTAGAATATATAGACACCCTGTGTACGCGTGTGATCGATGTCACTGATTAAAAAAATAGTTTACACAAAGAAAGATGGGAAGTTCGATATATTTAGATTTTCGTCCAAATCTGACGAGAAATATAAAGCGTGTAATATAAAAATGTGATGAGGAAGATTAGATTTAGTAATAGTTACATTTTTACATCTATTATTGTATTTTGTTAACGCCCTCTGAAGAATGTTAGGGAGAAGCTTGATGGGATGGTCACATCGGCCTTTTCCAAGTTACCGTAACATAATACTGCCCGATGTACCCCCTGCGCTAATTTCGAGGGTGGATGCTGTTTAACTGAACCCGTTTTGAGCCACTGCTGGTAAAATCGTCATTTGGGTATGTCCATGATATACCAATAATTTCTGTGGATAAACAACGATTCTACGTGTAGATTTATATTTTATTTATATTTATATATACGCGTAATTTCTTTCTTTTTATTTTACACATTGTTATGAATATATTTACATTTATATATGCATATTATTACTATTTTATTATTATTAATATTTTATTATCACAAGTAAATAACGGAAATGTTAAATTTGACCAATAAAAGTGAGAGACGCGGATACTTAAATAAAGATGCGGGACTTAAATGAAGAAAGCCGCAACTGCAATTACTCGGAAAAAGAAAAACAGAGAAAAAGAAAAAGAGCAGACCGTGAAATAAAACCTAATATTTTTTTTTTCGTTTTTATTTGAATTGTTTTAGAAAATAATTCAATAAAATAAAAAGCGACAAACATAAATCAAATATCAACAGTAACAACTTGATGATGTCTCGATTGAACGCAAGTTAAAGTAAAAACGCACCGAATAAATCCTAAGAAAAACCATCTTAAACATTTTTAAAAACAAATTAACGTAGTCTTATAATTTCATATATATGTATTGCATGTTATTGATTGCATACGTAAAAGAAAAACCGGCTTTTGACGGGGATATGCAGCCGTATTAAACGCTTAAGGAAGGAAAAAAAGTAGTCGAGCGACTGCGCGAGCCCCCGAGTAGGAGTGGTCTGGCGTAAGGGCGGATCTGCTCTCGGATGATAAACGACGTTTCTGGATTATTAGGATCACGGACTCCCGTTTGTGTTTGCTTTTCTACAATTTACATCTCTAATCCGGCCCGTATGTTTCTCCCGGGAGCGACACCCTCTCCTGAGTTGAGTTAGCGCTCCGCGATTTCACTTACCGCGTTCGTTACGCGTCTTTCTTCCGACCCGTTCAAGAGAGGGCACAATTATAACACGAATAATTTTTATTAAACTTTATGTAACCGTCCTTCTCTTTGGAAATTGATCTTACAACATGTGGTACTTTATGCATTTCTCCAGAATTTTTATACGTATGGAAATCGCACATATCGTATCGTTTGAAGGAAAATTATTTATCGTTAAAGTTATATTATTTTATATAATTATATATAACGAATATTCCCTTTATATTGGCGATTTTTGAAGAAAATACGTCTTTGTGCTTAAAATTAGCAAGTTTTAATTATATTTTTTGTCATGTTTATTTTGCAAATCAATGTTGATATTCGGAGGTGTCTGTATTTTGTATTTTACGACGAAGCGCGATCCTGAGTAATTTTAAACTGGGATTCAATCGAAACGTGCACGATTGTGGGGAACAATGTCGTTGATAACGCGGCGCCTCTTAAGAATTTTATTTAACAGGAGGACACAACAAGGGCCCATCGCTTGAATCCGTCCAAACCGGTCGGCATTTAGACCCTTTTTCTTCCCCCCGGGGTGCAATAAATCAATCCCCTTAGCTCGACGAGAGAGTACCGAAGTAGCAGGTGGCTCCTGACCGGCGTTCGCCGCCCTTAATTCCCAATTAATGTTATCCACGATGTAAACGCGCGGCTCGCACGTCCCCTCTTGTTCTTGAAGTACGTATACGCCCGAATATATCGAGCGGGCCTCGTCAGGATGAGATACCGCATCGACGATGAGTCCTCCCGGCACAATACAGAAAGGGGATTACAAGGGAACATTATGGAAATGTATTAGCAGTGTCGCAACAATGCGGCTGTGTCGTGAAATGTTGCTGCAACATGTTGCGAAATTCCAGCAACGATGAAATGACCGCCTTCAGGGCTGATTGAATGCGAGTGGCCGTCTCGTCCGAGTTAGAAGCTATTGAATTATTGGTAGGAGCGAATTTCACGGGCTAACGCCTCCATCTGGACAGCAGTCGGGCAGGGTAAGTGCGCTTAGGGTGGTGTAATTGACGCAATATCCCCGCTGACGTACTAATTGGCGGAAAATTGTCGGGGAGAACGCATCCGTTCATCGGATCCTCGTTAACCGATCGGCCAATTAAACCTCGATACCTTCTCGGTGTATCATTTTTATCGCGACGACAATCGCGAGAATGAATGTACAGATTCGAGGAGAAGAAGATGCGTGAAATCTATTCGACTTCGCAAAGGTGCGTTTTTTTTATCACGAAATACAATTTGCAATCCGTGGCGTCGCGATCAGATGTACGACTTTATTGAACGATAGTATGTCTTATTAAATGCTAATAATAATGACTGATAATTTCAGTAGCAATCAGTAATGATTCAATAAATAATAATAAATCAGTAATAATCACGAGCATCCAAGATCGTTTGTAGAAAAAATATAACAGTGTTTTATTAAATATCATTTTGACTTGCTTAGATACACATCGTTCTTCAGTGTGCATGAAAAATCCAATATTCGACGTAAGAGCAAACACCTCTGCAGATTTCTCGTGCATTTTTTTGATCTTGTCGTGCAGACGCATTATTTATATCCATTTATTTACGAAAAACGATTATGCGAATCTTCGATCTTTGTTCTGAGAAACAGGTATACGTGATCCGTCGCTATTTAAAGAATAACCTCAATTTCACAAATCTATTAGTCTGATCCGTACTTATTTCATACAAAAAGAGAAATATTAATCCAAACAGTCGCATGACGGTCCATGAATACAAATCTGATATATAATAATTAATTATGCCCTCAATGTCAAAGATCGTTGATAATTTCTAACTATAAATGTCTAAACTGTGTATTAAAGAACTAATGATATATGTGAGTTTTGCGCTTATAGAATGTCGTTTGCGCTAGTGAAATTTGTTGCGTTGTACGACATTGTATCGTTTTCGGGAGTTTCCGACGCAATGTCTCCGACTTGGATAAGAATTACGAGATACGTGGTTATCGAGCCAATCACCTGGAAAAAATTGAATATTTAACAATCCGTTCTTTCGTTGTACAATACCTTCGTTCATAGACGTTCGTAGACTGTCGTTTTAATCTAAACGCGAATTCTTTAACGAGTTCTATCTCTCTCTTTCTCTTTTTCATACATTAATCTGTCTTGAAACGTTATAACGTTATCATGTTTTTATATGCATATATATATATATATATATATGCGTATCGTGCGAGCCTTATCGCTTAATTACGGTCGCGGACATATTATAGGATAAAGAAATGTGGAATTAAAGTATGTATGAGTAACACTTAATTATTTACTGGGCGAAGCAGATAAAAAACTGAAAGTAGCTTATTAAAAAAATAGCCATGTCAAGGGAAGAAAATTGAAGTATATAGATATCTGCCGACATGTGTCGACCTTTCACGCGATCTCGCAAGAACGCAGAACCAAGAATCTCAAAAGCTAACGTGCGTGCTTTACACTCGCGAAAGTATTTTCTACTTTAAACTTCTCGCTATCTTGAACTTATACATGAATCACGACTTACCCCGTGAATAAACGTATGATCGAGAGTAAAAAATCCACACGCTGTGAAGATCAAAGGGTTCTGTATCAGTTGCAGTGTGAAATCCCGTATCTGGAAAAAAGAAATCGACATCGATTATTTCTACAATAGCGCGTTGTATTTCGCGAAAGAAAAAATGTACGGCAACAATAGACTTGCCTCTGCCCGAAACTCCTTAGTGGTGGACGGTTCGTATAGTTCGCAGATTATGTCACCCGTGTTCGCCGCCTGTAAAAGTTTAACGACCGTGTTTTAAGCCTCTCATGAATGTTACTGTTACATATACGTGAAACGCGCGTATATTATAAGAAAAAATCGACCACGAATTTCATTAAAGTACATTTAAGAAGTCAAAGTGAAAAAATTAAAATTTATTAAATTAACTGATTTATTTAATTTAACGAAATTGATCAATTTTTTAATCAATTTTAAAAGTTGCTTTTATACAAAATATATCATTTTCCTTTCTCTTGAACGATATGTATAATTATGTTTGATACACCAAAAGGATGGTTTCCCGTAGAGATGGATAAATAAAAAGAAATGTTTCGGAATCTCCAGATATAAAATATCATCGAGTTCTTGACTATCGCAACGAACTCTTGAAATCTTCGATCGATGCTCACCTCGAGGCTTGCTAACGCGCACATATGATTTATAATGAAGACCTTGGACGCGTAAAACAAAGTCCAACATGCGATCGATGCCATCTCCCGTCGCATTTCATATTTCGTTATCTGGACCCAGTAAATCTTGTAGCCGTTGTAAAGGAGAGCAGTGATGAACACAAACGACACTGTCATAGAGAGGAGGATTTGCACGCCGTACGCCTCGTTCGCCGTTCTGATGCATTTGATCAATTCGAGATGGACTTGTCTTCGTTCGGCGTGAAAAAGACAAACATCGTTGATCAACATCAACGAAATTATTTTCATTAGGACATTATGCAAAATTTCGAAATTATTGACCATTTTGTTTTGAATATAGCCGTAGGAAATTGACAATTTATTAGTATCTGCGATATATAATATACATATATACATATATTTAAATATTTTTACATCACTTTTTATTATATGTGTACTGTGAGCTGATATATAAATAAAGCATTAATAAAAAAGAGTAAGAAATATACGATACAATATTTTTGTTTGTAATATTGTGTACATATATACAGGATGTTTCAGATCAACATGAGCAAACTTCGTATACATGTCTTAATATCATTCAAAATTAACATTTATTGCATAGATGGTTAAATAAAGTTAAAAGGACGTACTTTTTTCAGAAAATAAACTTATATAGGCACTTAATGTTCGTCATTTAATATCACTTGAAAATCCGGCACATTCTACGAATTATCTCAATGTGTAAAACGGCACATTTCCGGATTAAACAGATAACCGGGTTTCTGTTTAACTATTTCGAGCAGTGTGTCGCGGAACTTGCTTCAGATTAATTACAGATTATTTACAGAGACGAGCGGCCAACGTTTAATTTAGTATTTAATTTGCGTGTCTTCAAACTCATCGCTTAAGTGAGTTTCGACGAAATATCCTACGCTTCGCACCAGAAATAATCATCACATAGCCGGGCTGTGTGAAGCTTAATTTCAAGTCAAGCGTTATTGCGCCATCGTGCCTTATCAAACAGTATAATAAGCGAAGTACTAATTAGCAGATTGCTCGGGAAAAGACGTGCGACATATCAAAATGGAAACGCGCATGCGATGTGTACATGTGCGTGTGAATTTGCTTACGCGTGCTTAAGCCTTTATTCGCGGAGTGCAGCAATGGAGCGAAGGATCTCACTTGACGGCCCTCATCGTGTCGACGTTTTCCTTAGTCCTGTTCTCCTTCTGTTGCGCGGATGAGACGAAGGACTTGTTCCACTCGTCCTTCATCTTCAGCACCCTCTTGTGCTGCGGCGAGTCGGGTGTGGTCGTCAGCATGCGTTGCAATAGACCGTTCAATTGCTTGAATCGAATCTTCGAGTATCTGCGACGAAGCGACGAAAGGAACGAGACAAAGAGGAAAATGGCACTGTGATGAATTTCATTCGATGGACAAGTTGCGTGAAATTGTTTATCGAATTTTCCACTCTTTCGAGTCTTTCTATAATACAACCGAAATATTAAAATATCGAAATGTTAAAATAATTATGCCATCGTTGAAATTACCGATCGCAACGGTAGCTTTGCGATAAACGCCCAAGTACGTGGAATAAACGCGAATTAAATAATTGAAGCGAGTCGTGGCAAAACTGGTAATTGGAGACTTGGTAATTGAAAACTGGCCTGGGGCGCGGATCAAAAATGTTCGTCAGTTCTTACGTCGCTAATTATAATAAACGGACCTGACGTCGTTTATATTCGCGCGATATTGCGGTAATGCCCACCTGACCCAGTGTAGGAACGATATGTCAGCCACGTAGAGTAGAGCAATGGGATAGTGTGCGATGAACATGACGATGAATTGAACGTGAAAGGGCATCTTGTCACGTTGGATCATCATGTCGTAATTGAGAACGACGAATATGACGAATATCACCACGACGAGTGAGAACGCGTAGACTTGATACAGATACATGTTACGGTACTTCTTGCTCAGTTCCATCTGCTCGAAGGCTTTCTCGCACATCGTGATGCGCACGTACGCAGTCTGCATGATCTGCGAAAGAGAAGGTGCCATCTTGTGCAAGTAATGTAATGCGAGCAAGAACGTCGTCCTGAGGTCTCAGGCGCAATTCGCGTCTCGGTGATTCCAAGAAGCGACAACGAGGAGATTCGGGGGAAAGAATTCAGTCGCAAGTTTGAATCCATTGTCCGGAGAATTCGAAGTCGCTTTATTTCGCAGAAAATTCCGTGGCAAAAAGAAAGAGATATATCATCGTTTATTGTAAATTTTTAATTCTTAGGATTGCATTGTTTCCCTTCTTTGTCGATTACTCGGGGACTGTCGGCGTCCACACGCTTTCGTTGAGGCAAAATAAACTTCAAACCCATTAGAGGATCCGTCATTAAGGTTTGTAGTCGCGATCGCGCGAGACCTTATGTGTGATGAGTCTCTATCGATTGGTCCGAGAATAGAAAACTTCAAAATACGACGTAGATGAGCCAGCGAATCACTTTCCACACTATCTTTTAATTCAACAAAGTTGCGGGAATTAACAAGGCTCTTAATAAAGTTGAAGCTAAAGGATTCGATAAAATTGCAAGGGATCGATTCCTGCGATGTGTCAGACTCGTGTTAGAATTTTCTGCAATTCTTCCACAACGGACAATTTTCCTCTACAATTGCAATTTTTCCCGAGAACGCTGAAAGCTGTTCCCCTTAGCCACATAAAGCTCTTACCCTTATTCTCCACATTGCGGTGAGAATGAGGCACAGCGTCATGGCGATGTTGGCGTAGAAGACCGCTTGGAACGTCTTGCTGCTGGTGTCGGACAAATCTTGGACATGGTACTCGCTCAAGTACGTTATCGACAGCTTCGTGAGGATACCGAAGACGATCAGGCAGAGTATCGAGTAGCTGAAGCTGAAGGCTTTCCGCAGGATCGTGTGGCCTGGCAGCATGCCGATCCCGACGATAAAGTTGACCACGATCAACGGTCTGATCGCGTCGTACAGTGTTTTCGGCTGGATCGGCATCTTCGTCGTTGACTACGTTGTTCACCCTTCGTCTCGTCGACCACGCTCGAACGACACTCCTCGTGGACTTGTGCGCTTTCGGACGTACACTCACACACATAAACACAGGGCCACACGTAAACGCACACGGCACGCTCGCGCGGCGCGTCGCGGTCACTTGACAGCTAAGAAATGAACGATGAGTATCGCGGCGGTCACTGTGTGACTTCGCGTGTGCCACGTGCGCCACCGTCAGGGATAATGGTGCTGTGTAATGCTGCTAAGTGCCACCCCCGATAAGTGGATGGCCGGAGAATGTACGAACAGGTGGTGGCGGCGGCGGCGATCGTGCGCGACCAAAGTAGACGACACCAGCGATGCCTCGTGATGCGCCTATGCGTCCCAAAGGATTCGTGATCGATATTGGCCGGCCGCGCGAAATAGCACACACACCTCGCGTGTCTTCCGTTCTCGCACAGTTCTACGCACGTGTGGAGGCTTTTCCACGGGACATCCGGAACTCCCCGGAGTCGTCCAGGTATCCTCGCGGAAGATACGCGAAATAATCTTAGAATATTAACGTACGTTCTCGAAACGTCCTTATATTCGACGTTTTTATTTAGATATCTTTTTACGAACCTCTCTCCTTAGTTTCTCACGCCACCAAATTCCATCCACGTGGGCATTTTTGAAAAAGGGAAACAAATATACAGGGTGTGCCATTTAAAATGTTTTCTCTGAAAGTGTGTATGTGTCATAGCAAAAATATTCTAGAATTATTCTATGAAAGTTGTTTTGTTCGAAGGAGGAGAAGATAGAGATATTAATTTTACCTTGAATGGACTAGCAAAGCCATAATGACTTTCATTCTCACGCTCATTCAAAGTCAAACTTATTACTCTTTTCCCCCTTTGAATCAAACTAGTTTTATAAAAAAAAAGAAAAATTATTCTGTAATGTGCACTTTCAGAGATAACGGCTTGTAACACTTTAAATGGCCCACCCTATATGTATATATATACTCTATATGTATATATATGTGTGTGTGCCGCATTAAGAAGTCTTCTAAATTTGCTTTTTTCAATCATTAGATACCTCTCCAAAATGTAAGATTAGAAGCCCAGATCCAGAGTAAAGGGTTAGTGTTCTAGGATTAAATAAAATCAAAAGGTGTTTTTTAATCCTTAAGAGTTAAAAAACCTCAACTCTTTGTATTTCGCAGGAGTATTGTAGCATCAGTGGAACGACGTGGAATTGTTCTCGTGGGAATTACACGACCGTTCGTGCGATTCGCTGAAGCAAGTTGAAAATATGTCGAATATGACATGGCGATAAAAATTACGATAGAAATTACGATAAAATTAAATTATATGAAATTGACATTAAATTGCGAGAGATAAGTAATGATATGCTGTATGCGCAGTATGCGCGATATGAAGAATGCGATAGGTACGTTGGATGCCGATGGTCTTGCAAAGCGCACATGGAACTAAAATAGGCACGTGTACCGCTAATTTCCGTACATGGAAATAAGAATGTGTGCCTGGAATGCCCAGGAGACCTCATCAGGAAGGTCAATATTGTGTAAAGCACTAAGTTATCGCTCGTTAACGACATCGAGAGACTTAGAGACACATTATGATATTATTCCGGTAGTTATAAAATAGAATATTCTAGCGCACACACCTGAGTCAGTGAAAGAATTCGGTTTAATTTCTTGTTTCCCTTGGCCATTCATGGTATTTTAAAAACGAAATTATTCCTGCAAATTAACTTGCATAAAAAAGTTCACTTTATGCGCCGAACAACATCGTGTACATTCGGTTGTCGTGCAAATTCAACGGCAATGTTATAATTATTGAGCATGTTGTAGAGCTCTCGAATTCGAGGGGTTCGTACACCTCGCATTGAAAATCTTGATAACGGCGCGAACGTTGTAGCAATAAAAGCTAATGAATTGTAAAGATCAAGATGGAACGAAGAGGATATGTCATGCAATAAGTGACACGCACTTTTCGAATATACACGAATGTTCACAAGTCCGACGGCTCTCGTCGCAGTTAATATCGTAATAAACAATCAAAGGGCTGAGTTCCATTCGTAAACGCAACGATTAACCTTGAAGGCGCTGAAGTTGCATTTATTTGTTCGGAAAAGTGGATTGGATACATCGTTGCAAGGAAATTCTTTTTCGTTAGCTTCTCTAAATCGCCATTTTATTACATGGTGGTCTCTATTTTTACAAAGTGTGTTAAGGATACACACATGTCTGATATACACACATATATATATTGATGTACATATATGATGTATATTGTTAATACTTTTATACACGGCAAAATCTCAAAATACAGTTACTTATCAATATCTACAATTCTCCTCAATGGCTTCCTGTCCCTCAGCTCGTTTTTCTCGACTCCAGCGAGTTGCTCATCTGTATCATGATAACCAGATAAGTCGTCACAGTTTTCAGGCACTGCGGACAGTAAAAGCGTAAAGCGCAAATTATCACTCGTATTTTTCACTCGATTACTAACAAGTATCGCGTATTTCGAGCGCGAATCTACGAACCGTGCCTAGAAGCTGGTAATTTAAGAAGATGCCAAACGTGAAGAATATTACCGGGCTCTGCTCTATCTGGAGACCGAACTGCTGAATCTGAAAGCATTTGTCAATCAGGACGACCACTGACGTAACTTGCGATCAATGGTGACGATTACTGTCATAAACAAACCTCTTCTCGTATATCGCTTTCCGGGCAGCATCCGTAAATCTCGTGGATGATCTCGCTGGTCTTCTCTCCCTGAGCAAATAATCAATCATCGCCTAAGTCCATAATTAAAAAAAATAGCGTACAGGGCGACTTACTTCTTCAATCGCGCGTTTGCACGCGAAACTGACGAGAATGATCTTTAGCACGTAAATGATTGTTCTCATAATTATGCCGTATATTTCATCTGCTAGGTGGCCATTTATAGTTATCTGCCTCTTGGTACAGAAATAATACGAAATTGTAGTTATGAAAACAATGGAGTTCGCGATTACCAAAGTAATCTGTACGCCGAAGCTGGTACATAGCGTCTTTAATATCCTGCACAGTTCCAGATGCACCTGCCTGAGGAATGTGTAAGTGATAAAAAAAAATAACATGTGAACCGTGAAAAAACGTGTTCTTAAATATTACGACGACAAAATCTTGGCGGTGTTGAGACGGATTCGTTCTGCAAAAATTACGGAACAAAAATTGTAATCTTTTACGGGATGTACTGGTTACTTTCTCCTTGTTTATTTTTCATACTCCTTTTAATTTTTTCTTCCTTTACTATAATATTTTATCACGTAATTTGCACTTACCTGATCGTTTGCAACAAGTATGTGCGTCTCCGACATTCCGCGATCATGATGGACTTTCGGATCGAATCGTTAATTTGGTTTCTGGATTGGCCCTGAAGTTCCATTTTGAACTGCTTTAAGAGTTCAGACGGCAGGCGAGACCGAGTCCACGATTTAAAGAAGTTACGTTTTCCTGATAGAAGAGTTCGTTTCCGGAGCTGCAGTTGCCGATTCAATTGAGACAATACTTTTATGGAAAGAATGTTCTGGCGTTGTTCGCCGTTCATGAATTTAGAATAATCCTCCGTAGCGAAGAGACCTATGTTCATTCCTTTCGTTGTCGACACTACCACGTTTTCGCTCAGGAGTTCATTAACTAAATTGATTCTCGTTTGCAGGTACCTGCAATTACAATGTCAAATTTACTAATATTTATACTTTTAATTCACACACATACGTTACGTATTATTTATTTATTACATCTTATATATTATTTATTTATTATGTATTATATATGATGTATATATTTTGTACATTATTAATTCGCTCTTTATCTTTCAATAGAAGAACCTGATGTCAGTGCCCATTTCTCTTTTATTTGCAAATACGGTGTAAATAACAGTTCACCAATTAATAGCACAAGGTAATTACATAAAAAATTGTGAATGAGTAGAACGTAAAATTGATTTCTTTGGCATACTCACCTCACGAATATCAAGAATTCGATGATGACGATTAAGCTGACGCTTGTTCCGTACATATCTCCCACAGTTATCCAGATTACAGTTTGCAAGTCTGTGGACATCTCTAACATGTGTATCTGTCCCAGGATGACTAAGGAAAGGACGTACAAGAACCAGACGATTACAGCTGCGATTGACGAAAGGTATACTTCGCCGTAGTTGAATACTGATCCAAGTTGTCGCAACGTCTCGTCGATTTGGGCGAATTTTCGGTAGCAGGCGTTGATTGTCTGCGAAGGCAACAATTTGCATGATAAGTAGTCTAAATTGAAAGCGCGAAGCTTTCTTCTCCGAGACACAATATATCAGCACACCGTTCATACGTTGACTTTCACACAGGTATGAAGAAAAACTTTGTAGGACTCGATTTGATATGCTCACCTTCGTGTAAAAATAACCCAGAACCATCTCGTACGCAGTGACGAAGGCACTCAAGTAGGTAATGATCTCGTGCAAAACGTGCCCCAGCTTCAGCAGCGGAATCGTCTTGTACAAGGTGTGTTGCTTATATATGGACACGCAGAAGATGCCGAGCAGGAGCAGGAGGTAGATCAGACTGGGCACGGTGTGCAATTTCCCACGAGGATACTCGAAAATGCGAAGTCCCAGCAGGTAATTCAGCGTCACAAGCGGCGCCACCGCGTCCGATAAATATTTCGGAGTCGTGAATAGTTTCATCTCCGGAGAGTTTCCTTTTCTTTCTTGCACGAGAAGTTATAGAATACTTTGAATCCCTGACTGATGCATTGAAGTACTCGAGGTGAAACACCGGCATACATGATCGGCCGATCTCAGCTGAGTTCAATCGCGAATGATAATTATCTCCGTGGGATAACTCATGAACGTCATCGAAAGAAGGGGGAAAGTTTCGGAAAATTTTGATAAAATCATGAAATCGGCACAATGTAAACACACAATGGTCCACGTACTCGTCTCTCCGGATATTCAAATTAAATTAACACACACATATACATACACACACACACGTGATTCGTAGTATTGTGCGAAACATTGGATTTCACGAGGCCGTCCCGCACAGTAGGCTACGACGACGTTGAATCAGACAGCGATACGAAGCTCACTATTTTCACTACTTTCACGTCTTGTCTGTCTTGTCGGAGTCCGTCGACAGTTTATCTTTCGCTGCGATGCCAAAGAGCACGCAAGTACTCATAAATGGTTATTACAGGGTGCAAACGCGCGTTGCGAACGAGCCGCAACGGTTATTGGAGGGCTATATCTTGTCGGCGGGATCAAGTGGCTGCAGAGAAAAAGGATAATTCGTTCTACAAACTCCGTTTGCCCGGTCGCCTTAATGGTCATTCACAGAAAGGGTTGCAACTCTTTTCTTTCGACGCGTCTTGCTATATCTCGTATCCAATAAGAACATATATCTCCTAAGAATGAATAAAAGTAAATTCTTCCATTCTCACTCAGGATGCGTGCCGAAGCTTATTAAAAGGAATGTGTGTTACAATCCTTCTGCGACTGAATGTACGAGGCACGGGTGCGAAAGTAGCAGCCGGCTGGCTCAAAGACGGTCGGGCGATAATTAACGATGGTCGCTATTGTATGTGGCTATCGCGAATGCAACTTTTTATTGCGCCGGACGATAAAGGTTGGAGTGAGAAACGTAAATTATATTCTATCGCAATCGCGTTCGAGATCGTCAGTTCTATCAAGTTCGACCGTCACGTCAAGATAACCGAAGGTCTTTCGCTCGTTTAACTAAGTAAATCCTTAATGGCCGGAGAATTATCACCTCGATGAAAAACGTATGTACGCTATTAAAATGCGCCATATGCGCCTGCTACACAACTTTTCCATAAATGTAATTATATCTACGTAGGACATTTTTTTTCACCTTGAAAGTTATTTAGTCAGGGAATGTCAGAGTTAGTTCCCTCTCTCCTTTTTTTTTCCTTTCAGGCGAACCAGAGAGAAGTCAGAGGATCGCTACGTATCTCGAGGGAAAAAATAATGAGAGAATTTACTTCTCTATAATTTATTCCTCATCGAGAATACGATACATCGCATCGCGACTGGCGCGTGATTCATCGCTAATTAAGCGTCGTATCTGTTCAATATCATATTACCTTGCGTAATATCGTATAATGTGATCAAATTATTATTTGAGGATAAAGCAGAGTTCAATCGTCACGGTCGACAGCATTCAGGAAGGATATCAATCACAGAGGAGAATGATCAATCGAGCAGGAAAGAAAAATAAGTATATTAAAGTTAATTACATAGTCAATTTTTAAATTAATCAATAATAGAAATTAAAATAATCATTGATGGGTAAATAAACTTTGTTCGACTGTAGTCACTTATTGAATCTACCTGAGAAATATTAAGTAATAATAAACTCTTTCGCGTGACGCTCGTGTTGCTATTGTCATTCGTCCACTTGAGTCCCGTTATAATCTTTTTGTATAATCGATGCGAAAGACAGGCTCGTAAGACAACGTTATCTGCAGAGTCTTTTGACCGTCGTCGAAATTAAACGCCTCGACGCGACAACAACACCGTAAATTTCGTCTTTAATATTGTCCGTTTACTTCACCTCACTCATTCAAAATCAAGCGGGATCGACGCAAACAGCAATTCCTTTGGTTTATCAAATGTCATAAGAGAGAATACACAATTTTTACGGTCAATTTTACTCTTATTATTATTAATCGAGTTGGGAGAGACGTTAAATTCGAATACCTACCCTCGAGTTCGGACAGTTCTACTTCGCAGAAAGGCTTCCGTTCTAATCCAGCCATTAATTTTCTTTCTTTATTTTATTTTTCAAACGGGGAAGCAGAGAGAGCCAATTTCGTTCACGGGACCATCAATCTCGCGTGAATCTCGAATCGAGGAATTGTCCGAGAGAAACGGGAGACGGGGATGGAGAAGCGCGAGCGAGCGGATCCAAGAGGCGATGATGCGTGAAGTTGGCTTTCTCGGCAATTCTATTCTTTTTCACTTAGCTCAAGCCGTGTAATCGCCACCGATCGGACATACGTGGCCAAACGATGCCGTCGACGACGACGACGACGACTGTCGAGGGTAGGAGAATTTGGAAGAACGCGAGGGGGCAGAAATCCCATGGGGGGCAACAGTGTTGCTCGTTCCATTGTCCCGAGGTGGCTCACTAATCCTCGGTATCGAACAGGCTCGAAAATATCGACGGGCGAATGGCGATAAATAGTCACAGGCTCGCGCGGTATGCAAGTCGACGACAATATCGCGTCTTTGGTCTCGGTCGTTCGAATTGCGTCCGTCGAACGACGACGAAAGTTCAAGCTTGCAGGACGTGATTCAGATAAGCGATGTAGCAAATCGCCAGCCGGAGTATCTCGATCTTCGAGAGCTTCTTGTCCGGCGGCAATGTTGGCAGCAACTTCCGCAACTCCGCGAACGCCAAGTTGAAGGCTTCCACTCGGACTCTCTCTCTGTTGAAGGGTGCGGTGAACAAATATAAAGATCGATATCTTGTGAAAATTATTTAAAAATACAAAGAAATATTAAATAAATCGAAAAATATTAACAATAAAAGAAATTAGTAAAGTATATAATTTACTATACATATATATATATAATAAATACAGAAGCGTAAAATGTAAAGATCCTAAAATAATAAATGAGTGCGAAATAATTCCAAGAAAATATTCCGATGAGTAAATTAATTGAAATTAGAGATATATACGCAAGTTCATCGATCTCGTGAATAAAAGTCTCGTTTCTCGTAAATTAATAATGCAACGTTTTGCTTCACATCGTTGCACCCGCCTTATTGAATTGTGAGTTAAGTAAACTGAAGGAACGCTATAACTCCAGAAGATCCAATCGACTTTGAAATGTCCCGATGCAAAAAATGATGCCGAGTGCAAACTATCATTCTCCGTTCTGTGACTCTTCGTTATTCACGCGTTTTTACGCAAAATTCTCGGATTCTGCGCTGATCGCAGCCTCACCTCGTAGCGTGTGCGGTTCGATACTTCTGAGTAGCTCTTCTTCTCCTGCGTCTCTCCTCCCTTGACAAGGTGCCCGAGACGGGAGCGCCTACCCCGTTTACGACCACGCCGTGGCCGCCGTTCGCCATCGAAACCGCCCTGTCCTCGCTCATGAAATCGCAGGTGAAGCTCTTCATGTGCACCGCGACTCGAGGATGTTGCTCGTACGAGGAGACTCGCTTCGGCGCGCCGCGAAAGATCCTCTTCTCACTTTTATCGCGCCGGGGGATTCGGCTCGCGGGACACAGCTACTCGAAGCGCAATGTGACATTCCATCCCGGCGTGCGACTGAAATCACAGATCAAATAATGATCAAGTAATTTCAAGCGACGTGTTAATTGTCCACCCGTGCATGTATCGTTAACTTTACTTTCTTCTCATTCAAATTTCCTTTGTTCAGAAACGCATAAATGCGGTTATTCCTGTGTTATTTTTAGCAAAATTGTTTGCTGTAGTTTGTTTTATAATTTGAATTGTTAATTAGTTATTTTTATTAAAATTGTTAATGAAAGTATGATCATCGATGGTTAACGTGGTAATTCCGCGATTTCTTCCCACTGCGCGTCGGAGCTTGAATTTGTTCCATTATCTCATGCGAGGTAAATAATGATTTAATTTATTGCGGCGGCAGCCTTGGGGAGTCGAGTGACGAGGAATACGGCACGAAAAGGTTCGACTTATGTTTCCACATATAGGCCCTTTCCTCGACGATAATTGATCGGCCAAATATTTGTCGAGCACACAAGTGGAGCTCGCGTAACGGAATTAATGCCGCGAAAGAGGATAAAGACGGAAACGGACGAGCTGTTCGCGACCGCCGAATTTAACGCTAATAACGCTTCGGGCTTGCCTCGGGCGCGTGGAGAAAAGGAAGACGTGAGATCGTCTCGTGCTCGTTTGCGGGGGATGCGCCCTGATTTCGTCGCGTCCGAAAGGATCGCATCGACGTCGATTTATGCGGAGAATTTGTTGCATATTTGACGGAGAAACGCAGTTCGCTCTCCGCGTAAACGGCGCGTTCTTCATCAAGTATTGACGAAAAGCAACCCCGGAGTCCCGTTCGATCTGATTCTCAATGGTAAACCGGCGATTTGTATGGACGCTCGTCCCCGTGTCTTTCTTGAATATTTCAGGGAGGATCACCGGATTTTTCGCGTGACAAGCCTCCTCTCGCGGCCGCCGTCTGTAATATTTACCGTGCGGAACCGCACCGTCCAATCAAATCGATACTACCTCCTTTGTATTTTTTATTTTTATAGATTTCACACGCGGTAGACTTATCCTTCCCCTTGAAATTCTTTCTGATTTCCCACTTCGCTTCAAATCACACGGTTCCTTTTTTTTTTCCGGAATCTTCTCTGAGATTCTTTGCGCCCTCAAACTGCACTTTTCGAACGTGGACTCGGATTGTTAATTATCACCGGGTGTTTTTATTTCTTCCTTTATCACTGTAAATTACAGTTCCACGTCCTAGCTTTGTTTCTGGGACCTTTCCTGAGATTTTTTGCATTCTCCGAACTGTATCTTTCAAACGTGGACTAATTATCTATCACTTCATAATTATTGTCTGTTTTAATCTGTTTATTTGCTTTAAATCACTGTCCGACGTTTCGATATTTTTCTGAAATTTTCACCCTTTCCGAGACTCTTCGCGTTCTCAAGTAGGATCTTTCGAACGCGAACTCGTTACCTATCATTACTTAATAATTATCGTGTGTTTTAATTCGTTCGTTTATCACTCACCATAGAAAACGTCTTCCCAGATCGCCGAGCTTCTTCTCATCTGGCCCGAAGCGACATTACTCTTCCCATCCCCCCTTTGTGTGATTAAACTTATCCGCCGATTAAACAATCGCGCACAGAATCCACCACTCCGGAATCGGCTCGCTTGTTCGTCCCCTATCAATATCGGCACAAATCCGCGCGGCTTTCGCGAAATATTTCACCGCACTAAATCGCCCGTTCGCTCGCTCGTCTATCGGATCGCGATTACGCCGATCACGTCGATCATTAGCCTCATCCGCGACGACGGTTCCGGCAACATCTCGATCTCCGGCTTCGACGAGATCGTCGGCGGAGACGACGGCGGCAGAATCCCGCCGGAGCGGCGGAAGAACCAGGAAGAGCGGGCTTGATTACACGGCGTCGCGAG
This sequence comes from Dinoponera quadriceps, assembly GCF_001313825.1. Classification (NCBI taxonomy): domain Eukaryota; kingdom Metazoa; phylum Arthropoda; class Insecta; order Hymenoptera; family Formicidae; genus Dinoponera; species Dinoponera quadriceps. Next base: position 49,328 of record NW_014554446.1, on the reverse strand, counting down.
GGAGACAGGGGTAGTTTCATTCCCCGTAACCACGCCCTTGGTCCCGGCGTCGCAGCCTCCCTTGTCGTCCCGTTTCACCCAGCATCCCTCACAGCATCCCTGGAACTCTCCAATCGGCGGTCGGGAAACACCGCGGCGTATCCGCCCCGACACCTGACGCCGCGTCGCCATTCCGCTGCATTTCGTAGTAATTTTCATGTGACAGTATTTTACGGCTCGCCAGGCCGTTTTATCGATCATTCGATGTGCTGCCGTTGAAACACGAATTTTCGAGAATTGAAAAGAAAAAGATGAGCGAACGCTTCGGTTTCGGAAATGCTGTTGGAAATTACGGTGGATGTAAGTGGTCGCGTCTTTACGTCTTGACTCGAATACGCGAAAGAGTAAGTTGTGCACTTAAATATTGATTATTTTTATCCTCTTCCCATTTTTATTCTATCATCGTATCCTCTTGTCTCTCTGCATTTTCATGCCGTGAAAAACTTTCCGTATAATTTGGACTTGAGATTTTATCATTTTGCGAGTTTCTTTAATTACAAACATTCCGTACTGTTTGCCAAGTAAAGACAGTCGATGCTTTTGAGCATATTCTTTGCTGCGATAATAATGAAATCAGATTTGCTAAATGATAAATCGCGCGCGAATTTTAATTAAGAATATTTCAAATGGAGAACATTAACTGATAATTATATTATCGAAATTATGGACATGGTAAACATATTTTAATTTTGTCAATAGAGAGTCTTCAATATTTGTCCAAATTTTCATTAAAAGAAAAATATAATCGAACGCGCTGTGCGTTCAATTATGATGATCGAGACATTAATTACTGTAACTGAAGACTGAAATGCTTCTTACTGATATATCAATTAAATATCAGATTATTTTTTAAACAAAATAAATTTATTGAATATTAATATTCATTCTCATATTATGTATTTAATGAGCGACGAAAACTGCTTTTTAGGAGAGAATGGTTTTTCGAATGCGATACTTTAAACACGTTGAAGCGAGAATGTCCAGGAAAAAGGATAGTAAACCGAGGGTGGGTTCATCGAAGTGGTATGGATTTCTTTGGAGGACCAGGTGGTAAACGGGTCGCATCTGCGCCGTCGGACTATAATAATAATCACAGTTGTATCCAATACTACAGAATACTCCAATGTAAAGCCAGCAATAGCTTGTTTCACGCGTTGACATATATAGTCACAATCTCTTTTGTGCTATAAAAGGTCGACTCGTACAACGTGATTGAAAACTTATCGGTCGCATGCTGACGAAATTTCCTATGAAGAATTTGTACTAGAAATTTTAGAGAAATATTAAGATTAATGTGACGTGCTTACACAAATTATCGTTACATTATGTAAAAACGTAATATGTGTGGAAGAAGAAAAGAAGGAGAATGGGAGGAAATTAAAAATTTATTTCTTATTTCGAGTGAATTTGAACTATGTTTTAATCCATTTTAAACCGATTTGAATTCAGTCTTCTGTTTCTCTCTTCACCTTACCTCCCTCGTTCATTTTACAAACTACGATAAAAATCGCATTTTCCTTAACATCTTTTCTCGGGTTTGCTCGAGAATTCGTCTTTGACGGGTTCAGAAAGAAAGGAACGGAGAGGAACGTCTCTCCTCATACGCCTGTTTTCCTTCTAAAACGCGAACGAGTTCCCCGCAAAACCCGTAATCATGCAAATTGGTCAATCGGACTTCAATCTATTTTTAATTCTACGGGGTGCCGCGTGCGAACAACGCGGAAATTGTACGCGAGGGGGTTGACGCGTGCGGCTGGAAGCTGCGGCCAGGAGACACGTGTTCTCAGCCACGGTTGATTTTCTCGCTACGACAATCAGGAAAGACACACACGCCCCGCACGACATTACCGATTAATGCGTTCCGCGGTCGCCGGGCGGTGTCATGAGATAGTTCACACTTCGTCATTGCGACGACAGCTCTCTTCACGATCGGGCCCGGTGGTCGTCGGTTCCGCTCTTTCAGCCCGCCAAACGTACCCCTTTAATTCAATTATCGTAACGCTCCGCCACGGACACAATGTTGCGTGTCATTGTTGTGGCGAAATCCATTACCAGTGGAAAGGTGTTATTAATCAAATCAAACAAGTATCGATCATTTCTGCACGGGGACGACTCGGACGGTCACCTGTCAGCTGAGCTAAATAAATGAAGTCCTATTCTGTCTTCACTGAGAAAACAGCTCGATATTGCAAAGTTACGCGTTTACGGTGTTTCACGAAGCGTAAAGCACGATTACAAAAGTGTCGTAATTTTTAAGATATCATTAAGGTGTCGCCAGGTATCGTTATAATCACACACGATAAAAAGTTAGTTCGAAATTACATTAAAATTAATTTAATTTGCGCTACAATTAAGCACAGAGAAAACAGTTTTCAGTGAACTTAAATAGAATGCAGCTGCCCTGTTCAAGGAACATTAAGACGTCTCACGACGTCTGAAAGTCGTCTATGAGATGTTTTTTCAGATATGTGTGTTACACGTAGGTGAATTGCAATTTCCTGCACGCTTTTCTTACCAGTAACTATCGGCTCGGTGTTCTTTCGCAGATATCATCATAAAATAACCGCGCGACTACAAGTATCAGATCGATAGACGTCGGTAAATGGGTCCGGAATACAACCCTCTTCATTCTAGTGTACTTGCTCACTGAGGGTTGTTGGTATCGTTGGCGTCATTTACCAACAGATATTATTAAAACCAATGCCCTAAATCTTAAAACTGCGTATATATGGATAATTTCCTATTATCTACGTGATGTTTATACTGCCATTTTTCATGTATACAATGTAAACTGTGTAAAATATTATAAATTGTATAGCGCAGTAAGAGAAAGGATAAATTATTAGTTTAAATTAGTTTAAACTATAAAATAGTTCACGCATCCGATTTTGATATTAATTATGAGAATGTATAATATTAAAAATTAAAAAGTTGATTTATATAGGTAACACGGGAAGAGTGTCATGTTTTGCCTGACTTCCCGGCTGTGGATAATATCGATTTTCTCTGCAAACAGTCCAAGTTTACGATGTTAATATATGTTAATATGCTGTTAATATATAATGTGTATCGCGTTAAAAAGTTGTTAAATTTTCCATTTTTTAATCATTACACGTCTCTCCAAGACGTAGGATTAGGAACATAGGCTCAGAATAAAGGGTTAGTGTTCTCGGATTAAGTGAGAGGTGTTTTAGCTTTTTCGAGAAGATCACCTGCGATCCCCGAGAGAAAAGAACGGTTTCGCCCAATTTCTATGCATTCATCGTAACTTCAATTAATTGCGATTGAAAAACAAAGAAGAGAGAAATTAGTCACTCTTCTTTCTTCTCAGAATTAAAATATCAATTTATTTCGACTCGTCCTATTTCGCAGAAGTATTGTCCCGCTCACGACATGAACGGTGTGGAATCGATCTTCGTGGGAATTACATGACCGATAAACCGTTCGAGTCCCCGATGTAAATTGAAAATATGTCGAATATATCGTAAGTGATAAGAATTACGATAGAAATTACAATAAAATTAAATTACATGAAATTAACGTTAAATTGTAAAGGAGAAATAATCACACGCAACAGTTTGCGCGATATGAAGGATGCGATAATCAAGTATTGATGGTGTTACAAACTGTACATGGAACCATAGCATAGGCACTCCATGTATAACTGACATTCGTACATGGAAATATAAATAGGAATATACCTCGCATGCTCAGGAGACTTTGCCGGAGAGGTCGATATTGTGCAAAGTGCCAAGTGTTGCTTACTTCGTTAACGATACTAGGAAGTTTAAAGATACATTATGATGTTATTCCTATAGTTGTGAAACGAAATATTCTAACATATACTAAATTAGTGACGTTTCTTGTCTTTCTCGACCATATATAGACCATCTATACAGATAGATTGTTTTAAAAATCAAACTCACTTGCAACGAATAACACCGTATACACTCGGTTGTCGTGCAATTTGACGGCAGCATTGTAATTATTGAGCATGTTGTAGAGATAGATATAAGATAAAAAATAATATTATCTTATTAAAACAAAACATAGTTCTATGGAGCATGTAATTTGTTTAAAATTCATAAAAGTTATAAACAATTAGAAATTACATGTACTTCTCAATCAGTTACGAGAATGAGGTTTACATATTTCGATTCCTTATTCAATTTCGAATAAATAAATGAAAAAAAAGTTGGTAACTCGCAATAGGTAAATAACAACGTTCATTTGTTTACATCAACGCGCAGCGGCGCGAAATGGACGTGGCGCGAACTTGACGCGGCGCGAACTGGACGCGGCGCGCTGTGAGTAAATCATTTGCGTGTATTTTTTGATAAAAATGGGTCAATATTGATATTAATTTATTATCTTATTAAAATAAAACATAGTTCTATGTAGCATGTGATTAGTGTAAACAAATTCATAAAAGTTATAAACGATTAGAAATTACATGAACTTCTCAATCAGTTACGACAATAATATTTACATATTTCAATTCCTTACTCAATTTCGAATAAATGAGTGAAAAAAAATGTTGGTAACTCGAAATAGGTAAATAACAACGTTCATTTGTTTATATCGACGCGCAGCGGCGCGAATTGGACGCTGCGCGTCGATGTAAACAATTTAAAGTTGTTATTTACCTATTGCGAGTTAGCAACTTTTTTTTACCTCATTAATTCGAAATTGAATAAGGAATCGAAATATGTAAACATTTTTGTCGTAACTGATTGCGAAGTACATGTAATTTCTAATCGTTTATAACTTTTATGTATATCTTTAAACAAATTACATGCTACGTAGAACAATGTTTTGTTTTAATAAGATAATGAAATAATATCAAAATTTTCCCATTTTCATAAAAAAATACACGCAAATAATTTACTAATATCGCGCCGCGTCCAGTTTGCGCCGCGTCCATTTCGCGCCGCTGCATCGATGTAAACAAATGAACATAGTTATTTACATATTGCGAGTTACCAACTTTTTTTTCACTCATTTATTCGAAATTGAATAAGGAATCGAAATATGTAAACATTTTTGTCGTAACTGATTGAGAAGTACAATTAATTTCTAATCGTTTATAACTTTTATGAATGTGTTTAAACAAATTAAATGCTACGTAGAACTATGTTTTGTTTTAATAAGATAATAAAATAATATCAAAATTTTCCCATTTTTATCAAAATATACACGCAAATGATTTACTAATAGCGCGCAGCGTCCAGTTCGCGCCGCTGCGCGTCGATGTAAACAATTGATCGTTGTTATTCACCTATTGCGAGTTACCAACATTTTTTTTAGTGAAAAAAGTTTAATTCAATGTTTACTCCGTTATCACGATTTTCAATGTAACATTGAAGCAATAAAAAGCTAGTGAATTACAAAAATCAAGGTGGAACAAAGGGGATATACCACGCAATAAGTGACACACATTTTTTGCGTATACACACGTATTTACGAGTCCGACCGCTCCCGTCGCAGCTAATATCGTAATGAACAATCAAAGAGTTGAATTCAAGTCACATGCACAACAAATTAAACTTAAAATTGCATTAATTTATTTGGAAAAGTGAATTAGATGTACCGTTGCGTGGAATCTGTTCTTGGCTAGTTTTTTCTACTTCTTCTACTTTATTTTGCATAATTTCTATTTTTACAAAATGTTTCAGGATACAAACATATTTGGAATACATATACATTGATAATTATTTTACACACAGGAAATATTCCAGAATACAATTACTTATAAATATCTCTAATTCTCCTTAATGATTTCTGTCCATCAACTGTTTTTATTCGATTCCAGTGAGTTGCTCATCTGTATCATGATAACCACATAAATCGTCACAGTATTCAAACACTGTGAACAGTAAAAACGCAAAGCACAAGTTATCACTCGCATTTTTGTCTTTATTTCACAATTTATTTAACAAATAATACGCTTTTAAGTCTTCGAATCTACGAACCGAGCTTAGAAACGGGTAATTTAACAAGATGCCAAACATGAAGAACTGCACGGGGCTTTGCGCTATTTGAAGATCAAACTGCTGAATCTAAAAGAATTTGTTAATCAGAACGACGGCTCATAAATCGCTATTAACGATGGTGATTTCCATCGCACCAACAAACCTCTTCCCGTATATCAGTATCCGGGCAGCATCCATAAATCTCGTGGATGATCGCGCTGGTCTTCATTCCCTGCGTGAAAAATGAATATCGTTAACGATTACCAAGAGTAAGCAATTAGAAAATGTCGCGCGGGATGACTCACCTCGTTGGTCGCGTGCTTGCAAACGAAATTTATGAGAACGATTACCAATATGTAAGAACTTGAATATATAATTTCACCAAATGCTTCAAATATTACGTATTTTGTAATTATCTGCGACTGGAACAACACGACGTATGAATCGTAAAAAAATATAGTTAAATAAATTATGGAGGTTCCAATATTTAAAGCGATCTGTACGCCAAAACTGATGCACAGCGTCTTTAATATCTTGCACAGTTCCAGATGCGTCTGTCTGAGAAACGTTTAAGTGATAAGAACAAGTATGTAAATCGTAATACGTGTTTTTAACTATTGAGACGGCAAAATAATGGCGGCTCCGAGATCGATTTTTGTTCTTCAAAATTACGAAATAAAAATTGCCAAATTTAAAAAATTACAAAAAGAATGTATTTTTTACTCAATGTATCGTTTTTTTCCTCGTTTATTTTTTTTCTTATTTTAATAATTTACCACGTAATTCGTGCTCACCTGATTGTTTGCAACAAGTGTATCCTTTTTCGACATTCCGCGATCATAACTAACCTTCGGACCGAATTAGAATCTCTGAATTGATTTTTAAATTGGCTTTGAAATTCCATTTGAAACAATTTTTGAAATTGAGACGGCAGACGAGATTGAGTTCGCGATCTAATGAGATCACGTTTTCCTGATATGGAAATTCGTATTCGGGACTGCAGTTGCGGATTCAACTGAGACAACACTTTTATAGAAAAAATGTTTTGATGTTGTTTGCCATCTATGCTTTCAGCATGATCTTTTATAGCAAAATGATTCCGTTTTTTTTCCTCCGTCATCGAGACTTCCACATTTTCTGTCAGTAATTCATTAAGTAACTTGAATCTCGTTTCTGTCAGTAATTTATTAAGTAATTTGAATCTCGTTTGCAAATACCTGTAATTACAATATCAAATTTATTAATATTTATATTTTTAATTTGCACACACATATTATGCACATTGTATATTTGATATAATTTATATATTTTTTATATTATTAATTCACTTCTTTTCATCTTTTAATAGAAGAACCTAATATCAGTCCCAATTTTTTTGGAAAGGCATGATGAATTAAAAATTACCGACCAACAGCATAAGACAAAATATTACATAGAATATTAAAAAGCAATTTTATATTTTTAATTTAGTCTTTACTGCGACAGTGGTATTAATTCTCGTAAATTAAATAATTAATCGGTTTTAGAATAGAGAATAAAAAAATAGAATATAGAATAAATAAAATATAGAAAAATAGATAATATAAATAGATAATATAAAAGAAACAGAACATAGAACTGATTTATCTGACAAACTCACCTCACGAATATTGAAAATTCAAAGATGACGAGGAGTCTGATGCTTGTTGCCTGTATGTCCGATATAACTATCCAAATTACACTTAGTAGATCTGTGAATAGGAGAGACCGGGACAGGTTTGAATAAGGGGCAGGTTAATAAAATGTTTCGTTTATATACTCACTATGAAAGAAACAATGCGAAAGGAATCGCAAAATGTTGCTTTCGGAACTTAGGTATTAATCTTTTCATCAAAATAGGAAAAATATTACGGTTAACATAAAAAGAAATATGATTTGAGAGCATCGTAGTTACTTTTCGAGCGAATCGAAATTTTTTGTTAATATTTTCTATCGCGACTGGATAAACCTAAGTGACGTGTAATTGGTTAATATAAAATTTTCTGTCACTTAAATATATTATTTTATATTTAGCCATTTTTTCAGTGGTATCGGTAAGTTATTTTGTATCAAATAAATTTTATTTTAAGATATAAATTTAAATATTACGCATAGTTGTGTAAAATAATCTCTAGTGGGGTAGAAAAAAAACAGCCTACAGAACTCCTATAACGTGGTTTCGCAGGACGTGCGTGCTGCGAGCTACTCCTGACTGGTATGTAACCTGGCATGCTAATTCGATATCTTTGAATCGCATTTATAAACTATCATACAAGCGGAATTTTGATAAACGAAAAGTTGTTTTGGTACCAAGAATCTCTCGGTGCATTCTACATAATTTTGGGACATCCTATATATAATGTTACGCAGGTGCAGATACTCCATGTTTGTATTTTGGTTATTATAGACGAAAATATCTAGGTTGCAGGATTTTTCGTAACACAAAAACATAGAGGAAGGTTGTCGATATCATCGTTGCTTAGCTCAACCACAATAATTAGTTATCTGATAAGTATTAATATCGAAATTCAGAAAAGTTACCGAACCTGACTCGTAATCCTTCATCTCCTCCTCCCTCAAGATGCTTATACAGAGGATATACAAGAACCAGACAACTACAGATCCGATTGACAAAAAGTATATTCCATTGTAGTTGAACATTGATCCAAGTTGTCGCAACGTCTCGTCGATCTGGATCATTTTTCGGTAGCATGCGTTGACTGTCTGCGAAGGTCAATTTGCACGATAAGAAAAGAAAAAAAACTGTTTATGACTCAATGCGTTTGTTCGCACTCACCTTCGTGTAAAAATAACCATGAAGCATTTCATACACAGTGAAGAAGACTTTTATATTGGCTAGGAATTTGTACAAAACACGCTCTAGCTTCAACATATTATCATGTAGAATATCATCATTGAAGAATATAATTTCTGCATTTGTGGACACACAGAAAACGCTGAGCAGGAACAGGAGGTAGATCAGGCTCGGCACGATGCGTAATTTTCCACGAGGATATTCGAAAATGCGAAGTCCCACAAGGTAGTTCAGGGTAACAATCGGCGATATCGCATCGGACAGGTATTTCGGAGCCGTGAGTAGTTTCATCTCGAAGACTTTCCTTTGCTTCCTTGCACACTTAGGATTTTAATCACCGACCGTCGCATTGAAATATTCCAAGTGAGAAACTAGCACGCATGATCGGCGAAACAGCAGTACCGTGCTCACAGTCACGAATAATAATTATCTCATAAGAGAACTCATTAACATCATCGACGATGGCAAGCAAAATTCAAATATTTCTCTTCTTTTTCACGGGCAAAGTTCCTAAATAAACAAAGTTCCTGAATGTTTATATCGGCTGCTCAGCGTGTAAGGAATAGAAATAGAAAGAGACGAAGTTATATAAAAAAATTCAGATAAAAACATTAAATTGATACGACGTATAACAAACAGAATTTGTCTCTTACGATATTCCAGTTAAAATAACACACACACATATATAATTGGTAATATTGTGCGAGTCATTAAGCTTCACAAAGTCGTCCCGCACGGTAGTCGACGATGACAATGAAACAGATTGTGTTGCGAAGCTTACTGTTTTTACTACTTTCACTCCTCGTTTGTCTTATCAGAACTTATCAACGGTCTGTCATTCGCCGCACGACCAAAGAGCGTGCAAGTGCTCATAAATAATTATTGCATGGAGCGAAAGCGCGTTGCAAACGAATCGCGACGGTCATTGCAGCACTCCACCATGTCGAGAGGGTCAAGTACCTGATGAGAAATTTGTTAAACAAACGCGCTCGCGGTACACCTAATCATTTTAATGCGACTACAGCCAGCCCATAAAAAGGTTGTAACTTTTCCTTCGACAAATTTTGAGTCTCGTATCCAATAGAAAATTGTATCTCCCCTGAGAATCAATAAAAACAATTTCTTTTTGTTAGACATAAAATATATTCTGGGACTTATAAAAAAAGAATGCAATCTTTCTGTGACTGACTATACAAGGCACAGGTGCGTAAAAAGCAGCCAGCTGGCTTAAAGACGGTCGAGCGGGATGGTCATTACTGTATGCGACTATCGCGAACGCAGCTCTTTATTACTCCGGACAGAAGTGATGAAGATAGTATAGAGAGATGTTAATTATATTCTACCACCTACAATCGCGCTTGAGATCGTCAGTCCTATCGAGCTCAACCGTCATGTCGAGATAACCGCATCGCGACGCTGGCGTTGTTTAACCGAGTAAATTCTTAATTATTACTTAGATGGAAAAGTGTATTTGTAGGATATATTAATTATATATAGAGCGGGGACCGACCTTGTCGCTATTAAAGTGCGCCGTACGCTATTACATAACTTTTCCGTGCATAATTTACGCTTGTTTAGGGAATTTTGCATTATCTTGAATTGTAATCAGTCGGGGAATGTAGTTGAGTTAATGTTTTCCTCTCTATTTTTTCCAGGCGAACAAGAGAGATGTCACAGGATTATTACGTATCTCGATGGTTAAAAATAATGAGAAAATTTACTTCCTCGTCATTTATTCCACGCCGGGAACATGATACATCGCATCGCGATTATAACATATGATCCACCACTAATTAAATGTGTCATTTGTCCAATATTATGTTACGTTGCGTAATATCGTGTAATGTTGTCAAATTATCAATTAAAGATATTGTCGGTCGACATCGTTCAGAAAGGATATTAATCACAGAGAATTTTTTTACGGTGATTTTCCACTTTGGTATATCGAATATCGTAAAAATAAATACACAATTTTTATAGTTAATTTTACTCTATTAATCGAGTCGAGAGAGATGTTAAATTTGAATTTGAAAAATTATTTCTGCAGATTAACTTGCGGAAAGCTCATTTTATGCATTAAGTAATATTATGTATTAGGTTGGGGAAAAAGATCAAAAGATGGGACGAAGAACATATGTCATGCAATAAATGACACGTATTTTTTAAGCGTACACTTAATACGTTCACATCCGATAGTTTCCGTCGTATTTAATATTGTAATGAACAATCAAAGGACTGAGTTCAAGCCACAAACGCAACAATTAAACTTAACATTTAACTTAAAGACGTTAAAGTTGCATCAATTTGTTTGGAAAGATGGATTAGATACATCGTTGCGTAAAAATCTTTCTTTGTTCTTCTTTATATCTCTATTTTATTTTGTATGGTTTCTATTTCTACAAGATATTTCAGGATACACACATCTAGAACATATATACATTGACAATTATTTTATATACGATAAATCCCATAAAATATTTATTAATTTTTTATTAATATCTACAATTTCTTAACGGCTTCTTCTCCCTTTTCCAATTTTAACTCGAACCCAGGTAGTTACTCATTTCTATCATGATAACTATGTAAATCGTCATACTTTTCAAACACTGCGGACAGTAAAGCGTAAAATCACAAATCATCATAAATCACCACTCGTATTTTTGATTATACTGTAACATATAATATGCATTTTAAGTGCGAATCTACAAACCGAGCTTAGGATCTGATAATGTAAGAAGATGTCAAACGTGGAGAACTCTATGGGATTCTGCGTTACCTGAAGATCAAATTGCAAAATCTGAAAGAATTTGCCAATTAGAACGATGACTTATGAATCGCGATTAACGGTGGTGATTTCCATTGCGAACAAACCTCGTTTCGTATATCGATATCAGGGCAGCAGCCATAAATCTCGTGAATGATCGCGCTGGTTTTCTTTCCCTGTGTGAATGATGAATATCGTTAATTAAAACAATTATCTAGAAAGTTTGCAATTAGGAAGTATCGCGCGGGAGGAGTCACCTCGTTGGTCGCGTGCTTGCAAGCGAGTTTTATGAGAATGATCTCCAGCATGTAAGCGCTTCCTAATATGGTTTCAGCAAACATTACAAATGTCAGTCCGCCATTTATAACAACTTGCCACTGCTTCAACTGGAGATACAAATAATATAAAAATAGAGTTGTGTAAATGATGCAGATATCGATTTCCGATGCGATCTGTATGCCAAAGCTGATGCACAGCATTTTGAATACCCTGCATAGTTCCAAGTGCACCTGCCTGAATAACGTTTAAGTGATAAAAAAAGATATATAAATTATAAAACATATTTTTAAATATTAAGCCGGCAAAACTGTCCAAAACAAAAATTGTCAAATTTTAAATATTGTGTATTTATAAAAATTGTGTTTTTTTTTTATAGAGTACTCCGTTTACTTGTCCTTCATCTATTTCTCATACACGTTTGTTTTTCCATTTTTACTTTAATATTTTGGCACATAATTCATATTCACCTGATCGTTTGCAATAAGTGTATGCTTCTCCGACATTTTGTGATCATAATTGATCTTCGGACTGAATGTGAATCTCTGAATTGGTTTCTGGTTTGGTCCTGAAGTTCCATTTGGAACTGATTTTGGTGTTGAGTCGGCAGGGGAGACCGATTTCGCGATCTAACAAGATTACGTTTCCGAATGTAATTAATATGTTTCCCTGACATTGAAATTCGTGTTCGGGACTCCAGCTGCCAACCCAACTGAGATGACACCTTTATAGAAATAATGTTCGGGCCTTGTTTGCTATCCATGATTTCATTATAATCCTCCGTAGCGGGAACATCCAGTTTTTTTCCTTCTGTCGTCGACACTGCCACGCTTTCTCTAAGGAGATCATTAGCTAATTTGAATCTCGTTTGCAGATATCTGCAATTATAATATCAAATTTATTAATATTTATATTCTTAATTCACACACACATATTATACATTATATATTATTTATTTATTATATATTACATATATATGATATGTACATGTTTTTTATATTATTATTTCACTTCTTTTTATTTTTAGCGGTAGGAAGTAACTTTCAGTCCTTACTTCATCTTTCCTTGCGTAGTGAACTAAAATTTACCGACTAACAATATGAGACTACATATATGACATTACATAGATATTTAAAAAAGCAACTTTATATTTATTAATTTAGTTTTTAGATGCAATGGAGATATTAATTTTCGTGTTATTCTATATTCTTAAATTGATTAACTAACCAGTCAATCGATTTTACAATATGGGATAGAAATAGTATATAGAAAGATGGAACAGAGAAACATAATAATCGAGAAAATAGAACATTAAATTAATTTCTTCGGCACACTCACCTCATAAATATCGAAAATTCGAAGGCGATGACGAGACTGACGGCCGATCCATATATCTCCCATATAAGTATTAAAATCGTAATTGCCAAATCTGTGCGTTGAATATGCCGGGGCAGTTTGGTATAAGGGGCAGGTTAGTAAAGCATTTATATATTCATTGTAAAAGAAATGATGCGAAAGCACTCGCAAAACGTTGCTTTCAGAAAAAGACTAGTATTTATTTATTTTCTGAAAGCAACATTTTGCGAGTGCTTTCGCATCATAACGAAAATCAAATTTTCGTTAAAATCAGAAAAATTTTACGGATAAAAGAATGAGAAATAATTTGTGTGCACTCGAATAAATTTTCGAATGCCTAGAAATTTTCTTTTAATATTGTTTTTCGTAACTGGATAAACCTAAATGTCATTTAATTAGTTGATATGAAGCTTTCCGCAGCTGTGTAATATATTAGCACAGGTATGAATTTAAAGCATTTACTATACTATATATATAAATACTATATATATATATATATATATAT